>NW_026623238.1:5816513-5960539 GCF_030028575.1 Malurus melanocephalus
GGGGCCGAGCGGGCCGTGCCGGGCGGCGGCCGCCTCGGAGCGTTCGGCGGCGGCTCCGGCCGCGGCGGAGGAGGTGGGTGCTCGCTTCGCGCCCGGCTCTTGCTCCGGGGYTGTGGCGGAAAGTTTGGTCCTCGGAGGGTGGGCTCGGTGTTTGGTGCGGAGACGCCCCTGGGAGGCCGGGGCTGYGGGGGCCCGGGGCGGCAGCCGCTGAACACTGCCGCGGGGGAGGAGGGGGAGACTCGTGGTGTGAGAAGTGTCATTGAATGGGTTTTGTCCGTGCGAGGCCGGTTAATGAAGCGGGGGCTCGAGGGGTCCGTAAAACGCCTTGGCCAAACTTCTCGCTGTTGAACTGTGGTGAAGTTTCTTCCCCGATGTTTTCTTGGGGGGTTTCTCGCGTGTGTGCTGCTTCGTGTCCAGCGGTATTGGGAGCCGCCAGCTCCAGCTTTCCTCCCCTCTCCATCAGGTATGGACACGGCTGTGGAAAATAGAACTCCCGTGGGCACTGGAGTTTCTTTCCTTCCCCGTTCTTCAAAGCTGGTGTGGACCAGTTTTTCAGTTGGCGTCTGCAATTAAATTTTGCAATTAAATTGGTTGTCTTGAAACAGGGAAAAACACTTCTTCACAATAACACTGTCCTTTTATGTATTTTTCTTTTCCAAGGAGGTTTTAAAATTATCTGTGGTTTCTTTGTAATTTACGGTGCAACTATTGGAGAAGTTACATAGTTGTTTGTGGTGATCCCAGACCATGTAGTTGCTTTTGCGAGATGCCCTGCGCTTGCGGGGTAAGAAGAGCTTTAAAAGATTGCCCAGTCATGCCCTGGACGAGTCAGCGAGCAAGCTGTCAGKAGGCAGTACCAGGTGCTTGGAAAGGCAGCAATTATAATTTCTCCACAGCAAAGGCTTATTKTAAAGACTTTTAGGTGGGTCTTTCATTTTTGACCAAAACAATTGTATCTATCCTAAATTCTGTCCCCTTTCATTTACATATTTGTTCAATCCTTTCTTTTTATTTTTACTTTCTTTCTGAAAACTACCAAGATCGTGGCTTTTACCTTGAGCTAGCAGGTTTTGTTTAATTGCAATGTAGAAAGTGGTTTTTTTTTTCACCTGGGCAGTTGAACTGTTAGTATAGAACAGTATAGGGTTGGGTTTTTTTTTCATGAGTCATAAAATCAAAAATATTGCTTGAAAACTGTTTCATGTTAAATAAATGCAGTGAGGTTATAACAAAATATGTTAGTTTGTGGCTATTTTTATTGTAAATAAAATATTTTTTCCCTAAAGCATTCACTCTGCTTGGTGAACCCCAGTGAGCACTCTGTTCTGCAGTAGAAATTAAGTACTACATTTTAAAAAAACTTTCTGTTGGCACTCAGGAGACACAGGTTTATTGCCTGGGACATCTTGGTTGCCTACAACTTGAAGCCCATTATTCGGGCAGGGGTTCTGGCTGTTCAGCTGTTTTCTTCAATGGGCCCTTCATTCTTTTCACTTGGGTGATCTGTTTGATCTTGATAATCTGACTTGCTTTGTTTAATCCATCTTGTCTTTTTTCTTTTCCTTCTCACCCTCAGGCTCAGTACTCCATGAACTAGTTACATGTGTTTATCTGGTTATGAACAGTAGTTCTTTAGATACTACTTTGAAATCTGATATTTCTGAAGGCTTTACAGTGAGATTTCAAGATTTCTATAATGTATTCTATGGATTCCTTAGATTACCTGTGGCATTGTGTATAAGATGTGACTTTCTGTGAGTGACAACAGGTGTCTTGTGATGGCACTGGGTTTCCAGTGCATGAGGCTTCTGTGGCTGATACCCACAGATGGATGTGGTAGAAGAAAGGACCATGGCAGCAGACAGATGCCTTGAGCAATGTGCTGTCCATCGTCTCTTAGTGAGTGCTGGGACCTGACAGCATCCTATGGGTTTGGGTTTCGAGAGCTGATACACCACAGGATGTGGAGAGGAGCCCCAGCGCTGTGTGATGGATATGTGGAGTCTGGCATTGCAGCTCTGAGATGTGCAAGCCAAATGCAAAAGTCTTGTGCTATTGGYGATGACAGGCCAGTGCTGAGCACACCAAAGTACTGAAAAAGGAGGTTGCCTCCTTCCCTCCTTGCTGAGGAGCTCTCTTCGACCCTGAGCTATGCTAATGCTTAGCAGATAGGCTGTGGTTTCACTCACCAKTAGATGCATAAATCCTATTCTATAGTAGAATACTGTAAAATGAGCCAGGCTGGATAAGGCTCTGAGCAAGCTGGTCTGGTGGAAAATGTCTCTGCCTCATGCATGGCAAGGGSGTTAGAACCTAGATGATTTTTAAGCCCAAACCATTCTATGATTCTGTGAAGAAMTCTCAACAACAAGAGGAGTTCTTTAGTTGATTCCAAGCTGTTTATGAATCATTGCATAGTGTATAAACATTTGAAAGGAGACAACAAACCTGAAGGGCTATTGTTAAACTTAAGTGTTAATGGAATTTAATGCAATTGGGAATTGTATGTTATTTACTTGTAAAACAGGAAGTCTATTAACTGCTTCTGTATAAATTGGAAACTATTTTTAGAATCTGATGTAGAAAATCTATAAACTTCAGTCTGTTTCTGAAGAAGCCAGGAAGCAAATGCTGCAGTCCAGGAGAAGGAGGACCAGTTTTGATTCAGACTTTCAGACTGAACTTAATACATTGTGCAGAGCTGCAGTCAGTTTATTTGTGCATCTGTAATACAGTGTTCTCAGTTTTGTATGTGATGGAGAAATGAGCTATGCTCATTTTACATTATTTTCTTYATTTTACATATGTGGGACAGTATTTTTGTTTCCATTTTGTCCAGTGACTTCTATTTCACCTTTTTCTTTCTTTCATTATGTATTTCCATTTTACAGTTTTACTTTAGAATGTTAGAAGGGATCTCATAATGTTTTCTTATGGTCTCTAAATTTAAAGTTATTCTTTAAGCTATCTTTTTGGAAGTTCAGCTTCTTTATGGCCTTTTGAGCTGTAAATATATTTCCAGATTATCCTTGGATGTGTCTKGTGGAATAGCTATTGCATCAGTTGTACCTTAGAGAAACTTCCTGTGGAGTTACAGTGTTAAACACTGYGAATGCAATTGTTCCTACTTTTTAAATATTTTTTATGCTGTAATGGAGCAATAAATGAGATTTCATTGATAGTGATATGAATTAGTCTTTCATTTTGTATGTATTTGACATGTGAGGGAGGCATTTTTCATATCTAAGATCATATTTGTTAAAATCAGCATTCATTACAGATACTTTTCCCCCACTCCCATTCTTTTTAATTGTCATTYCCATTGTCATTCTTGTTACTATATCTGTTAGTGGAAAATTATTATAGATAAATTCATTTCTGAATCCAGAAGTAGTTTAGTGAGTAGAAAAGCTGTAAGCCTGGATGTTTGGAAATTTTCAGGGATTGGTTCATAAATGGAAGCCTAAGAATTCCTTATGGGAGAACTGCAGGCATATTGTGTGAGAGAGAGGCTCTTTATTATAATGAGGTAGGAGGCACATGAGCAAGGTAAACCAGACTTCTCATTATGGACCCATACAACTATTTCTTACCATTCTTTCTGTTTTCAAACCTTTCTCAGTAATGCCATTGTATGTGTGAATGTGTGGTTTACAGASAGCAGAATATTGTGACTCAGATTCTGTCACATATCCATGGAAGAAAACTGCTGCATTATTATTAGCATCTTTTGAGACTTTAGTCCTTCGGACATTTTCTTATTGTAAAGAATCTTGAGTTTTACATGCACCAAAATACTGTAACTTGTTTTGAAACCAGGAACATGTGAAAACAGCTTATTTTTAAGGGAATGATGACAAGTAATGCTAAACAAGAGTTGAAAAATATGTTTTCAAACTTGTGTTTTTAGATCACGAACTAGATTCATGTTTATTCTGAAGTGCCTGAATCAGCAAGACTGTGGGAAGTGATGCATAACTGCACAACATTGATTATGTCCTACATGTTTGGTGCTCAGTCAGGAAGCCTGAAGCTTAATGTCAAATGCGTGGGTGAAGCAGTTAAGCAGAGCAAAATAAATTGTTCTACTTACGTGCTGCTGAATAGGGGCATTATCTTGGGAAAATCTGTTTCAGTGACTTACTGTACTGTACAATACTTGTTACTTGGGACTGAACCATGAATGYGAACTATAAGGATCCAAGCTCAAGGTCAAACATTTACTCTTGTTTCTCTTCTGTAATCTCTTTTTTTTCTTGAAATACATTAAAAATTTCAGAAATCATATGAATATTTTCTTCCTTAGAGATACAGAATRTATATCTCAAAAACTTCAAGAAAGAGGGTAAACATTATTTCTTCATCTGTAAAATGGAATAGTAACTTCCTGGGAAGTAGATAGCAATATTTAGATTTCCTGTTAGGATCACAGTGAGTCTTGAGCTTACGTTTCTCATTTTTATATTTTTTAGTTTTCTAAAGTATTCACAGTCTCACTCTCAGTGTTCTTTTAGAATTTCATACTTAATATTGTTGCAAACMATTGACTAATTTGAGTTTTAAAGACTTCACTTTCAAATTGTAGAAGATTGAGAAGAAAGATGTCTACTAGAACATTTCCAAATCCAGGAATGAGGGAAGACAGCTGATGTTTGGATTGATGCAGAGCTTGCACTTCTGTGGGAAACTACCTTCTATTWTACATTTTTTAAGAAAAGGGCTGTTCTTTGTAGGTCCTATCACTATTTTTATTTCTTCCTGTAATTAATGATTTAAYAGCCACATTACCTGATTTCTGATTTATTTGAATAAAATTATGGTGTTAAAAATCAATGAAAATAGTGTTGTTTTTCTAGAGCATGCATTTTAACTTTTTTATCAGAAATCAGAAATTACTCCAAATTTTTTTGAAACTCAGGAAAAAGACTCTATTTCTATTCTTAATAACTTCATTTGTCAGGTGAAATAAATTTGTTCAACTGGATGCTTTTCTGATGATCAGATAGAATGAGTTGTCCTTGATGAGGAGCAGCATGGTTACTTTTCCAAGGATAGGAGTACCTGAAGAGCTGAAAATGTTTAGGAAGAGTGTCCATCAGGACTTGGTTTGCAAGGAGCAGTAGCAACTGAATATTCATTTCAGTCTATCGTTTCATTTGCATTGCTGGAAACAGCTTCTGGTGGAAATTGTCATCAGTATTTTGAAATACAACCTATGCCTCATAGAACTAGGATGCAGGGATTTGATGCAAGTTTGAACAAGACCTTCAGCTTTCGTAATGAATGTGTAGTTGGAGGGGAAAGAAAATGTTTTGTTGACTGTATCCATAAATAACATTTCCTCAGCTTTTTTTTTTTTTTTTTTTTGGTTAAGACCTTGATTTGGTGAGAATGAAACTATGTTTCAGGAGGGGATACACTCTTTTTTTTTTTTTTTTTTTGGTTAAGACCTTGATTTGGTGAGAATGAAACTATGTTTCAGGAGGGGATACACTCTGACAAAATTGCTGTATTTTACATGTAAGGGCAATTAAAGTTACTAGAGTGAATGATATTTAGATGTATTTTTAATAAAAAAGCATGTCTAAAGTTTCTGCATAATAATTCTAATTACATATGTATTATAATGATATGTATGCAACTAAACCTCCTGTGTAGGTTTACATCACAATTGAAGTCTGCTGTAGCATGTGACAATCTTCTCTAATTAAAGAATAGAAACCTTGCAGAAAATATTTCCATCTAAGGTAGTTCTTGATATCCAGCATTGAAAAGGACTAATCTGACTTAAGTTTAAAAAAGAAAATTGCAGAAATAATATTGCTTTTCCAGATGAAATTACTTGATTGCTGTCAATTTATAGCTTAAATTAAGAAAAATGTTCTTAATATTAATATATTTTAATTTTGCGTGTATGTGTGACATGAARATCTTTGTCTTTACCCAGTGCTGAAGTTTTCTGGTTTGTGTAGTACAGGACAAAACGGATCATTCTTGACTTAAAGCATATGATGCCAGTGTTCGCTTTTAATTCTTCACWTGCAATGTGTTATGCTACTGTTGACCTCCTGGATGGTCTCCAAATCCTGGGGTGGTGCTTGTCTTCTTATTTTGGGTACTCAAACAGTTGCCAGGACAAAATACAGGAGCTTTAGCTAAAAAAGTTAAATGCCCTATGTGCATGTTTGGGAACCTCTTCCCTTCCCTGGTTTCAACAACTTTTTATCCGTATTCCTCTCATTCCTCAAATATTTGTAGTTCATGGCTTTCCTATTTGCAAAGTAAATATATTGCCACTGAGCTTGATAAAACCATATGTGTGTATTGGATTCAGCAAGGTCTTTTGCAGAATGTGATTGTGATCTAGGTGGTGTGCTGCTAAATGGGTGGAAGCMTGATGGGATGGTTGGCTGTGGATGTGGCTAGTTGGTTGTAACCTGAGGCTTGTAACCAGTGGAGTGGCCCAGCTGTCCATCACAGAGTGTGTCCAGTTTAATGTTATGCATGAACAGGAAGTTCAYCAACCCTTGCTCATGGAGTTGCAAGTGACACCAAACAGGGAAAGGGGTGGGCAGTGGATGCTTGAGATCCAGGCAGTATTTAGAAGGACCTGGACAGGTTGGAAGAGCTGGCTGGCAAGAACTCTGGAATTCAGCAATGAGAAGGGTAAGGTTGCACACCTGGGAAGGAATGTCTCCTTGGAGGGGAAGGGTTCCTCTTCACTCAGCACTGTCAGACCGCACCTCTGCAGTATTGTGTCCAGTTTTGTGTCCACACCTCGCCCTAGTGCCAGAGAGATGTGAATAAAACTGAGCAAGTTGAGCACAAGGCTGCCACAATATCAGGCAGTGGCAKCAGTGCCCTGGAGGAAAAAGATGGGGGCCTGGCAGCACTGTGCTCCTACCAGTTGCAGACTATGAGGGAGGGGGCAGGACCACAGGCTGTGGTCATAACTGAAGTAAGGGTGGTTCCAACTAGATAAGGATAATGAAGGACAATAAAACAGGCAGCAGGATGTGCARTAAAACATGCAGCAGGATGTGCCACATGGTTGTGCTCATTTTGCTGTGATCAGGATCCCTTGGACAAATCTACAAATGCAATCTTTGCTTCCCTCCTCTTTTCCCTTTCTTTAGATGATGCACTGAGCAGGACTCTACTCTAGGTAAGAGATGTCGTAATACCCTTTAAAAAGAAAKAATAGAAAGCCAATCTTCACCATGATTTTTTTTTTTGATGTCTCTGTAGATTGCTTCTTTTTCAGGGCTTGTTGTTGCTGTGTTGTTCTCTCACCTTGAGCAGGATGCTGCTTGGTGTGAGAAAGGATCAGAAAAAGAAGCAAAGCAGCTTTTGACAAAATTCTCTGTTCACTCTGAAAAATGTGCATCTCTGTGGACCTCACCTTTTTTGAATTGCTACAAGAAACAGAATTTCCCCMCCTGTAACTGAGCCAGGATTTTGGCTTCTATTAATTTTCTACCTGAATCTATGTACTCCCTTTATTATTCCATTGCTTGTGGTTTTGGTAATTTTCTTTGCTAAATTTAAGAATAAAATTCGTATAGAACAGAACTCTTAAGTATTAATAAAACCAAATATACATTAAAAGAAATATTGATCTGTCCTTGATACAGACTTCTTTAATGGTTTGCAGCATGGGATTGGAAGCTGTCTTAATAAGAATGGCTGCTTCATTCATACTCACTAGACACCTCTTAAAAGCAGTTACAGTCTGTGTTTCTTAGAAATAACCTGTATGAAGATCAAATGGTACAGTTTTAATTTTTTCTGTCTGTAAGCCTTTTTGAATTGAAGAAGGAAAAAAAATAGGAAATTAACTTTCTACCTTCTGCATACTTTTGTCTTGATACTTCTCTTCACCACTGGAGGAGTCTTTATATCAAATTTCAGCAAAATTTACTTCCCAGTGGGAGTTCTGTAGTTCTAGGTGGAAGAAGACTCAGTTGGGCATTACCCAGCAACATTCAGTAAGTGATGTTGACACAAGGGGATTTTAGACATTCATGGGTTTTGTCTTCACAATTTTTCTTGTTTTGGTGGTGGTTTTTTTTTAGTTTAATTTTTAAACTTTCAGACTTTCTCAGAGACATTGCATTGCTGCTTGGACTAAGCTTTCTCCAAAAAATTCACAGTTTCTTGGAAATCAATCTTCTTTATTCAGCTTCTGTTTCCTATTATAAAATTCTCACTGGCTTATTCTTTGTGCAGTGTTAAGAATGAAGTATCCTGATGTTGCTGCAATTACAGTGCACACACCCTAAAGAGAAGGTATGTGAGTCACCTTTGCAGTTCTTAGTGTGACAGAGCTGAAAAAGCCTGGCAGCATATGCCCTTTGTGCCTCAGGGTGGATAGGTACTGTGTCTGAAGTCTGAATGCTGCACTGCCTTGTAGTTTTGGCAGTTTGTGTCAGTCCTATGTCTGTTGCATTCTGACTTCTGCACAAGAAATGGCTTGGAAAATAGTTTTGTTGAAGTGGAATTGCAGATGTTGATCAGTATTTGTAGTCCATTAGCTGAGAACTGATTGTCTGTTGTTTGCCCACAATTAGAGGAAATCACTGAACAAAATCAGATACACAGATGTAGCTGAGAAGCCTAGTCCTGGAGGCAGAAGGAGTTACCAGAGGTTAGGACAAAGGAAAACTGAGTCTCASTGAGGAACATTGACATTTTTCTGTAGTCTTTGGTCAGTTATAAAGGTGCCTTTGCCTTTGTTTCCTTTGCTGAAATGGCCCTTTGCTGTGGAACCAGAATTTCAGTCCCATGGATGATGCAGATGTTAGCACTCTGGGGTTGTGAGGTCTGCTGTAAAACATCACAGATTCCCACTTCCTTCAGTACCAGCTTCCATGGTCAAAGGTGAGCATAGTTGGTGGAAAATTTGAAGTAAGTGTTGGGAGCTGTCCTTAGGGATTGTTTCACACTTGGTTGATTCAGATTTTGATATGTTATTGGAGATCTGACTGCTTTGACTGTGGGGGACTTCTCAGCATTAGAAACATTGAACACAAACATCTGGTTTTAGTGTGGTATTTTAATTACCTTTTTCCTTATACATCAACTTAAAATTTTGCACTGTAAACATCTGGAATAAAAGCATGCTACTGTGATACAACTAGAGTTGTTTTTTTTTTTTTTCTAACAGTAGTCCCTTAGGCTTGGAATAGTTGGAGTTTTCCTAGATAGATTGGTTCAGATATAAGTGGGCAGGTAAACTGGGAACTTAAAAAATTGCAAAACTGTCTTTCCTCTTCCAATCTRTAAATATAAGTAAGAATTACCTGTTTCTCCTAACAGTTTGGCAGTAAAGAACTGGATGAAAACCTCAGGAAGTAGACATGGGAAGTGAGTGCCAATGTTTTGACCGGAGCGGGTCAGCTGCCTTTGATAAAGGAGCTCCTTGGCCTCTCCCTGTGCATCTGCCTTATGTTGGGAACACAGAGGAAATATGGGGGAAGAGAGGGAAAGGAGGCACTCTGTAGAGCACTACTGTGGTCCACACCAGTCACTGCTGTCTTTACCCACATCTGAAGCAAAGAAGGTGATGAGCACCGAGTCAGGTGAATTTGTTTCACATCTGGATGCCAATGGGAAATGTTAAACTTTCAGCTAGGTAACTGAGTGTTTCTTTCTGTCCCTGTGTTTTTCTGTGGTTGCTGTGGAGTCTGGAAGGGTGCAGTTTGAGTCACTGTGGGGAAAAGCTCCATAWTTTTATAACCTCTATGTCACATTCAGTAGGTCAGGGCAGTTGTTCAGTTATTCAGATTCGTAATTTTATGATGGAATTATGAATATAATAGCACACRTGTTTCATGTTTAATAGGGATTTAATTCTTTTTGCAGTTTTTAAAATACTTTTGGAGCAAAATCTTAATATTCTGTGTCTTAAAAGCTGTTAATTTTTTAATATAATTTTATGTTAAACCAAGTAAYATCTACTCAGTGGTCTCAATGTCACATCTGGAATTCCGTGGTCATTGTGAGGCCCCAGTACAAATGAGGGACTGGCAACCTGAACAAGTCCAGTGAAGATCACTGCTGTGTTTGGGGGTGGGAAGAGGTCAGGAGAGGCTGAGGGAACCAGGTTTGTGTCATTTTGAGACAAAAGGACTGAGTGGAATTGAATTGCAGTCCTCTGCTTCCCRAGCTGGGCTTGGAAAGAAGGTGGAGCCAGGCTTTTTTTCAGGCAGGCACAGCAGGAAAWGAGAGGTGATGGCTGCAAACTGCTGCAAGGGTAATTCCAGTTGGGCTTGTGGGAAATACTCTTTCTAGAGTTTCTGGTTAAGCTCTGGAGCAGGATGCTCTGGAGCGTGGTGAAACCTCCWCTTTCATGAGTTTCATAACTTGGAGGGACAAAGACCCTGAGCAACCTGATTTAATTGGGAAACACCTATGTTGAGTGTATGAGAGAACATTTGGATATCCTTTCAGCTTAATTTGAGCTTTCATTTTCACGATTATTGTCTAAATGCACCTGTAAGCTGTGCTGTGTAACTGTTAGCAGGAGAATCAATGGGGAAAGCACTTGAGCWACAAATGCAAATGTACCATATGCTKCTAGTCAAATTAAATCATCTGCCTTGATTTAAACATCTTCAGTTTGAGTTAGTTCCCCTGCCTCTCAAAAGAAGAGTGAAAAACTTCTCTTTGAAATATGGTACTGTTAGAGATTGTTCATAAACGTGCTGTCTGCTACATAAAATGGCAATTATTTTCTTTTGTGCAGGATATTAATGGAATCTATCATACACAAGCTCTCTTTACTGCTGCAGGGTTTTTCTCAGCATCTAGAAAGTAGAGAAAAATATGTGGAACTTCAAGATGAGTTAATGCAATGTATAAATCAGCCCCTGAGGCATTTGTAAGTGAGAAAGTGTATCTTTCTTCTTGTGAATAACTGCACTGTTCAGATGGGAGCAAACAGGTCAGTGGGTAGGACTCTAACACTGGGTCTGTGTCCTTCCTTGACACAATTCTTGTGTAATTTGAAGCATGTCACTGTGAGCTAGATCAAAATGGTAATCAAGCTCCATAGCTCARTGTCTTGTTAGTATTTGCTGGTGAGGAAGAAATTGATTAAAGAAATCTTTGTTGAAGTTAACTTTGATAGATGTTTTAAAATCTGCATCGAATGTTTAAATAATAATTTAAATAATTTAAATTTAAATTTAAATTAAATTTAATTTAATCTAAATTTAATTTAATAATTTAAATAATTAAAAAAAAAAACCTGAAAGCCTTTGAGCTACTCTCTTAATGATGCATTTGGAAAAGGTACTGAGACTCACTTTCAGAGGGTTGCTGGCTATTACATGTTTCACACTTGAAAAACCTATGCTTCAGTCATGAGCAGCTTTAAAAGAATAAAGAAAAATAGCCATTTCATCAAACTGTAACTATCGCTTGTTTTGGCTGRCAGTTTTGGTGTGGCAGGATGCATTCCAGACATCTGTAAGCAGGAACACGCCTTGGAGCTCTGCAGATATAAATTGTAGAGAGGCTTTAGGAGGAACACTGACAGTATAGTGAAAGCACATAATGGAATATTTTGTGTTATAGGTACATGTTGTGTACGTGGGTGAATCCTTTCTGAGCCTTGGCTTTGAAGCTACTTGATTTTGTCTAGGACTGGATTAAGAATTACCAAAGCTTAAGACAGTTTAAAAGGGAATTTTGTATGCTCTAGTAAATGAAGTTATGAATCATCTCATCATAATAGGGTCTTGCACTACCAGAGTTGTCCTTTCTGGTACATCTGTCCTGATAATTTGCCCTTGCAGCCTAATGTTAGGGAGTTAAATTGCYTGGTGCCTCCTAAGGTTGGATCCTTTCCTGAAGTATTTTTTTTTTTCATTCACTGCCACTTTTTCTGTGAGTGGCAGTTGATATGACCTCTGTATCCTGATCCATTTAGTTTAATATTTTGCCATTGTACCTTGAATTTCACTGTCTCCTTCAACTTAATCTTTTTATATTTGGGCTATGGAGACTTTCCAAGGACTTGAGCTGTTTTGTTGCCAGCAGAAGAGATAGCTTTTTCAGATTTAATATATAAGGTCTGCTCAAGAGTAGGACAGAAAATTCATCATTGGCTCTTCTACTGTCTTTTGTGGCTTTTGGAAATTTACTTTTCCTCCTCATCTTTGTTCTGAAAAAATGTCTTTTTGACATGCTGTCTCTTGAGTTAGAGTGGGCTGGGTGCAGATTGTAGGCATTGCTTAGCACAATAGGTTTTCCTTCCAGATGATACTGGAATGCCACTATTAARTAGCATTATGGGAAGGAGGGATGACTCATGGGTTCTGGGCTTTGCTCTCTCCAATTGTGTATTTAGTACCAAAGTATGGGAGTGCTTTGTAGAGTTATTCTTCTCTTTAAAAYATGAGATCATTGGCATTTGAGAGAGAGAAAAGGGGACAAAAGAAAAGATGCTCAGGAGCGTGATTGCTAGTACTTGATTCTCCTTAGTGGAAGTAAGGGGATTCCAGCAGTATTGTTAAGATTGGGGAAAAAAAGAATGGAAAGAAGCTGTAAAGAAAGGGTGTAGTAAAAACTTGTTATTTCTGATTGCTGAATAGAGAAAAGTGCCATGAAAACTGATAAGCTTCCTAGAACTTTTATCCTTCACCCCTTCATGAAGATTTTGAGAGGGAATATGAGCTCCAAACGGACATGGAAATAACATGTTTTAGTAATCTCCTTGTGATTGTCACAGTGGGAGCTGCAGAGTACCAAATGGTTTAAAAATTTCATCTTTCTTCAGCTGTGTTACTGAGATCATTAAAAGAGTTGGCCCCAAAACTGAGGGCTGTGTACATAAAAATTTGGACCGTATTCATATTGAAGCAAGAAGCCAGGCACATTTCCTCTCTTCCATAATGTATTAGATAATAGGGATGAGCTTCGCCAAATTGAAAAGGCGTGTCTCAATATTTGGAGATTGTGTT
This sequence comes from Malurus melanocephalus, assembly GCF_030028575.1. NCBI lineage: Eukaryota > Metazoa > Chordata > Aves > Passeriformes > Maluridae > Malurus > Malurus melanocephalus. The sequence continues at coordinate 5,829,482 of NW_026623238.1, forward strand.
CATCTACAATACATGTTCCCTTCATTTTTGCAGAGCTTTCCAGTCTGCTGAAGGTGCAGTGGATACTCTAGAATGGACACAGAGGATTTCCCTCCCCCACCACCAGAAGGTAATTGAAATAGTTTGGAATTTAAAGCCAATTTTTTGGTAAGAATTTGTGTATCTTTCCAGAAGTGCTTTTATCTCTTCAACATTCCCTTTCCCCATATCAGCTTATGGCTTGGTCCCAGTGGTATTCTGCTGAAACATGAGCTCCTGTCATCTACCCTGTTCTTGGACTTTACTCACTGGTGTTTTTAGAGCATGATGGAAGAAGCCTGGGAGCAATTGGTCCTTGCAGTCCAAGTCTGAAAATAYGTGTTTTCTACAGCAACTCTGTGTAGTCAGAGCACAGACACAGAAGAGTATTATGGATTCTGGACTATGGGGCTCATTGTGTAAAGTTAATGCTCAGTGCTCCTTGCCTGCTGTGTGCTGGTAGCTGGATGGCCTCTGGTGTAACCCAGGTTTTGAGGGCACAGAGAGAGGATCTACAAAGACACTGTGTCACTGCCTTTTGCATTTATGTTCTCTCTGAGAGAACATTGCATGTGGCGATTTTTATATTCTGTTGGATTTCCTGTAAGCACATTGTTGTGTAGTGCTTGCGACTACTTATTTTAATTCTTAACAGCATTTGGCTTTTGGTAGTTGGATGCTGGGAGGCTTCATAGAAGTATTGTGTGCTTGTTGTGATCGTCCCAAAACATAAATTTGTTATGGAAAGCTGTGGCTGAATGCAGTTTAGCTGCTCTTTTTTTTCAGTTAAGTTGCTATTATAGTTTGTATTGACAGTGATTTTTTTTGGTAAAATTTTTATCTTTTCCTTATATAGGACAATATTGCTTATGGACTTGCACTTTATTATATATACTGATGTACATGTATATTAATACATATAAATAATTTACATTATTGCATATAGGATATTTCACTTATTGTTCTGCACTCAGAACTTATATGATGCCATTTGAGTATAAAAGGAGATTTAATCTTAGTTTTGTTCAGCTGTAACTCTTTAGGAATTCAGGMATTGCCATTCTAAATCAGAACTGCTTTCTCTCTAGTTTAGGCAATGCTTCAGGTATCTGTAGATACYACCTAGGGAATTGGGAATGTGAAAGAAGCAGAAACTTGTGAAATCAACTTTTAATGGGTTAGATTTCTGGCCAACATTCTGGCAGTTTCATTTATGCTTTGAGATMTCACTGAGGTTGTTATTGGCAACAATTCCGTGGCTGTCCATGTCCTAATCCTTGTGGTCAGGAACCCTGAATTTAGCTCAGTTTTGTTTAGTGACAGTTACTGTGAAACTGTCTCTACTGGATAATCCATTTCCAAAGCAATGTAGTGCTGCAGGGGAAGAGTCATCCCTAAGGAATCAATATTTCCACTTGAGCAGGGGCTGCCATTTTTCAAAGACAGCCAATAATTGCAGCAACAGCTCGAACTTTGTGCAGCCTTTCAGCTTGAGGCATACTCTGACAAGATTTCAGGGTCATGCAGTTCAGTACCATTCCAGAATTCAAGTTCTTTCTCTAAAGGTCTTTGTGACATGTAGAACTGTGTGCATTGTGTCCTTATTTTCARACATGTCAGTTCTTAATAGGCTGGGATTTGATTAATGTAAATTGAGATTGTGCTTTACCTATTTTGTGTCAATTCATACTGTTTGGGGGGAGGCTGGTTTTTTAACAGACTCCCCAGGGAGCAGCGCCATGCCCAACAGAGTTCAAAAAGTGCTTGGTTGATGCTCTTAAGCACATGATATGATTCTGGGGTGATCATGTGCAGAGCCAGAAACTGGATGAGGTTTGTGGGTCCCTTCCAATCAGAATATTCTGTGATTTCTCTCTCATCTCAAAAGGTTTTGTCTGAAACTAGTGGAACTTGTATATTTTTTTTCTTTGCCATTGCTAACTCTCTTGAAAACACATCGAAAGGATTACCAATTAAGATAAATTATAATAATTACACTAAAATGCATTCTAGTTCACTTTCTAGATAATTCTCATTATCTGTTTTGCAAGTGGAAAAGAAGTGAGGTTTTTAAGCCAAGTATCATCACAAATACACATTACAATGAGAGGAAGGAAACATACAATTGTAACAATTGAGAGTTTATTTTGCATGCATRTACACTGGCCACCCATGGGTCTGTTCAGGAGGAGTGAGCAGCACCTGTCACTGCCTTCAGACAGTGGGYACATGGGTGAGTTATCCTAGCTCACTGAGGATGAGATTCCTGTTCAGTCCAGAACCCTTTGTTACACTACAAAGAAAAAAAACCAAAAAACTTTTTGCATAATGATTCTAAAATCCCATGCTGGGGCCACAAATGAAACTCAGTTGCTCTTTTGAAAAGAAAGTTATTATGATATGGGAATTTTTTRGTTGCTTACTTTTTGTCTTAGCAAAGGTATCTGTAGTGCTGAAAGTCAAGTGGGCTCCTTTCTATCTACAAGTGTATACCTTGCACTGTAAATCTCAGCTTTATTCTTGTCAGTTTTCTGACAAGTAAGTTTTCTCTGGTTTTGCAAAGTAAATTCCCCAACCTTTTTTGTATCAGTCCTAATGTGTACAAATGGGAAGAGTAGTGGTAAATCTTCATGTTTGTCATGGGGATGTTGTAAGAAAACAGATGAAAGCTATAGGGTTAAATAATGTGTTTTCATTAGCCATAGACGTCTGAGTCTACACCTTGTTTAAGTTAAGSTACAGTTACGGTCAGTGGCTTTTGCCTCTACTTGATAAGGAAAAACTACATTTGATAAAAGAATGGAATGTAATATTTTATTTGTTTTAATGATTATTCTTATGCAACTTGTMTGCTCATAAATGTTTGGACATTCCATTCATGCATTGCTAATCAGGTAGTGGCAAGTCTGTGCTGGTTACCTTTTCTATGTCAGAGCAAATTCAGGTGCTGAGGAACTTGAAAAAATTATTGCCTGTGTGTTCTGTCCCCTAGATTGCTTTAAAAAGAGGTTCTTTTCTAGCCATGATTAAAAATTTCCTAGTATTTTTCTCTGTATATGTCAAGGGAATGTATGTTTTAGCAGCCAGGGAGCAGTTGAAGTGAGGTAGATGCAAAGGCCTCCTTGGCTAAGGAGCAAAATCCAAAAAAGTACTTCCAAAATGGATACTTGAGATGATAATGCTATCTCCTGTTCCCTTCTTTATTGTGTTTGTACATATGAATTTAGGCATGAAGTGCTGGTATTTAAGATTTGTTGCATAAAAGATTTCCATGGCTATCTTACGAAATAAAATAGGGGATGATTCTTGTTCTGTCAACAACAAAAAAAAAATTCTTAAAAGCTAAATGAAAATGGCAAATTTTATCATGACTGTAAGTTATTATAATGCTTTTAATTTGTTGCTGTCATGGAGTGTCCTTAATCAAACTCATTTAGACAAGGAGAGGATATGCTATGGACTGCAGACTACAAAGCTGGTAGTTCTGAGAATCTGGAATCACATTTTGTCTTCCTATAGAGGATTTACCTTTTCACTGAACAGCTAGGACTGAACAGCTAGGACTGAACAGATATGACTGGAGACTGGATGTTAATGCTAGGATGGTGTTTATGTGTGATGGCCTGTACTTGTGCTATTGCTACTTTGTTAGGAGATGTCATATCTGGCACTTTTTCATTCCTCTACTTGAAAAACGTCTGGTGATCTTGCAAAGTGGAAGTCCTTTTCTTTGAGTGAAGACTTGAGAGGTTTTTATCAGGTCCTGTTTCCAAAGGAAAGCTGTGTTTGTTTGCCTGGCGGGATGGATCCCTGAGAAACAGCTTCTTTCCCAAGGGAAACTGGGTGTCATTTCTGTGTCAAAGAGGCTGAATTTTGCGTTTTCATAATCTCTGAATATATCYGTGTCTCAGTCTTTCTGACACATGGCATTATGCCTCGAATGATTTCTCTATGAAAACTATTAGAAAGCATTGGATGTATTTCCTCATACCCCGTATACTTTCATTTGTTTCCTGTTTATAGAAAATTAATGTAAATTATATGTTAAATTTTAAAGTGAAATACTGAAATTCCAGTGTTTGTACGAGGACAGTGTGAGAATTCATTTCAATGCATAATCTTCATCTTCTTGCCAAATACTCTTTTTATCTGATAGTTAGGTTGAGAAGCAGGAGAGCTGCCCTTAAAGACCCAAGTGTAGTGGAGAGGTGGATGTTCACTCACCTACACTACTGTCCCCAGTACCTTGGGTAAAGCTAGATGAGAAACACAGTCATGCTGAAGTTTGGGATTTGAGATGTTCCTCAATGAAATGAAGTTTTTTGTTTCCTCAAATTGTAAACAGATGAAGGATATCTCCTAGACACCAATTGTAAAAGCATTTTGTACACCTTTTATATGAAAATTCAGCTCTCTGGAGCTATGAGTGGGATATTTCTTTGTTCCTGTTTAGAGACATGTAGAGCAAGGAGGCCAAGGACTTAAATCTGGATATCCTGTATGCGACCGAGTGCTGTGATCGTGTCTTTCCGCAGTTATTTTTTATTGTTTCCTTGTCAGGGCCAGAACCCTAAAATAGTCCTTGCTCCTCTGTCCCTGCGAAGGAAGTCTGGMCTCAGTCCTTGGGTGAGAGTGAAGTAGAAACAACTGTGTTCTCATAAAAGTTTCCACTGGGATGACCTTACATATTATAACAAAAATATCTCTAACCAAACAAAAAAACCCCACCAACAAACAAAGGAACCCACCAACCTCAAAAACCCACAATCARATAGAAGACCTACCAACTTATAGAAAGTATTTTATTAACTCCAGTAAGGAGCTGCTGGACAGCTGCTGTGTTGTGCTGTAGAGACGATGGTATGTCTATGACAGGGAGCTGCTTTTTACTCTGTACCCTATATATTCAGATTATTTAGTTACCTTGTCTACTATTTGGCAAAAAAATTCATAGTTTATTTGTGTTTTAACAGGTTAAAAAAGTTTATTTTGTGACTGAGGCAAGAGGTGGATAAATTTGGCTTTTTTTAATAATGACAGGAGAAACGCTTGTATATTTTATGATTTAGTTTCTGAAAATAAAGAACATTGAGAACCCTAAGATTATATTTATTTACTGTGATTGGGGGTTTGAAATCAGAACTTTGCTTAAATTAAACTGGATATAGAGGGAGTTGGTCTTGGGCTAAACAATATTGTTAGGTATCTATTTTCAGCATACAGACAGTTACAAATGATTGCAAAAAGGGAGCCAAGATTTCAGAAGAATGAGAACAGAATATGAATTGTAGTTATGAATGGTTCCTTGTTTTTGAAACTGGCAATARCTTGCTGGTGTCTGACATCCCATCTGTAACAGAACAATTTATTTATTTCTAAAGGTCACATTTCTCTCAGTAAATAAAGGAAAATGCATTGTTTAAGGTWAGGATCAATTATTTTATGTGACAATTTCAACAAGGTATGTAACAAAGTGTAAAAAGAAAATTCCCTTTGCAAAAACAATTTATAGTGTCACGTGTCACTCCTAATTATGTCTTTTTTCTTCTGGCCAAGTATGTTTGAGTGTTGCAAAAAACAAAAAATAGAAAATAAATAGAGTAATAAATAGCTTATTTCTGATTTTAGCATCCACAAAGAAAACACGGTATACGTAGATGTAATTATATCTTACTTTATTTTGAAGAAAAATGGTAAACACTTTGCTAGATGTTTAGAATGTGTTAAATGATTTCTTGGAGGGTGACTTCATTCTTTTGATAGTATTTGGTGTTTTCTTTCTGAATAATGAGGTGTAGTTGTTTTGTTGGGTTTTTTTTCCTGTTTACTCAGCTGCTCTTTAAGGTGACTTGGCTTTACTTGTTATCTGTGTGCAGGGACAAGGCCCAGACATGTTAATCAGAAAGAGCAGTTGATGATGAGATAAAGGGATTTGAAGGGATTGCAGCAAAACTTTATCACTGGCTTGTGTTTATTGYTTTAAAAAAACATCAAAATTGTAAAGGAATTTGTGCTGATTTTTGGGTATTCTTTCAAAGAACAATTGAAATTAAGCTCTGACATTTTAATTTCAGTGAGCCAAAATGTAAGAAGAGTGTGAGGTTTGTTTTTGTTTATTTTACCTTTTTAGTATTTGCATCTRTCATTTACTGGCTGGGATAAATTGCTGGCAAAGAATTGAGGGGGTTTTTATTTCTGGAGTTTTTTATTTCTGTTTCACTGAAGTCAGTAAATATTTACTAGCCATGCCTAAAACCTCTGTAATGATTCTATTTGAGAGTTTACAGGAAGATTCACTTTTTTAATAAATGGTTATAACTCTCTTATCTTGTGCATGAGCACAGATAAAAGCTAATCATCTGTCTGTTACTTAAATAAAATGTATGAATTGAGTGAGATATTTATTAAGTGCTGCTTGCTTTTCCGGCATGGAGGAACTGAAACTATGCCTAGTGTTCTGAGGAAAACATACGTGATAAACATTTTTGGGAGAAGACTCTTCCCTAGAGAGTTTTTTTTTTCTTCCTCATTGAAATAAACTTTCCAGCCTTGTCATATTTTCATTAAAATTAATACAGAAGATGATTTAATAGGTTAAAGAAGGCTTGTTGCAAGGATATGTCTTACCATTAAATAGTCTGTTGTTGAGCTCAATAGCATTGTTTAGGTGAAAGCATGSAAGTTTCTGGATAACCTTCTGGATAACCTTATCTGGTAGTGATTTCTCTAGGGGCTGGAAAGGAAGATGCCTGTGATCCTGTACTATGGGCATGCCAGCAGTGATGGGTATCTTTCCAGTCTCTGTATCTACCCATTCTGTATGTTGGCAGGGAGAGCCAGAGGGAAATGCAGGTGCTGCCCTGGCTGCAATGAATTGGTCAAGTGTAATTTGTTTGAGGGATCTTAGCAGTCTCCTGGGGAAGGAGAAGTAAAATTACCTTTGGCTGCGATTGCTGGTTCCTCATACATATCAGATGGTGACCCACTGATATTTGCATGAGAAGAGCACTTGGCAACTGTGTTAGGTCTGGTTGAGGTGGAGTTAATTTTCCCTGCAGCAGCTCTCTCAGATCTGSCTGGCATTGGTTCTGCTGGACATGGAGGAGGCTTCTGGCAGCTTCTCACAGAAGCCRCCACTGTAGCCCCTTACTACCAAAACCTGGCTGTGGAAACCAAATACACAAAACAAATTCTTAACAAGRCTCTTCATTTGGGAAGAAATTCCTTCCTGACTTCATGTGGACTGGCTGAAGGTCTGAATGGTGATGTTTGCTTACGGTGGTTTTCTTTTACCAGTCTTGGGGCCAAGGCAGAGCTTCCTTCCTTCTCCATGCCTGAGGGAAGATGGTGGTGAAAAGGGCTCTGTGGCTACTGGACTGAAAGGTTCCAAGAAAACACCACYGTTGTCCAGGATCCACAAAGGTGATAGAATTTCTGGTGGAAGGTGTGTTAAAAGGGTATTGTAAAGTAGGATTTCAGAGAATTCAGTAATGTAAGAATTAGTGCTTTCATGAGTTTGCTTGAATTCCACAGTGGGTTTTTTTGAGCTAAAACAGGACCTTACTGTGTTTGGGCAAAGAAGAGCAAGATGTGTTTAAACAATAATTAAAAGAAATACTAAGAAGGGRGATGCTATAAAACTCCCTCCTCATTAGTTTCTGGGATAATATATTTGTCATATTTTGCRTATATTGCACTTAGTTTACGAATCAGTCTAACTGAATAGTGACTCTTTAGGCTGGGCAAAGGGGTAATCATAGAAATGAGGAGGTGAAACCAGCTGCAATCCAAATATTTCCAGTATTGTCCTGGATTTGCAGGACATAACCATTCTATTCTAGTTTATAATTTTTATTTTTTAGTAAAAGAGACAGTAAATTGCTGTAAGATTTAATACCAAGTTTATTTCTTTGTCCAGAATTCATCAAGGGGAAAACACATGAATAGTTTAACATGAATAATTAAATCTTAGTTATTTTTAAACACATGAAAAATTTGCACTCAGTGCTTGGAGTGTTAGATGGAGTTATAATTATTGTGAAAAAGGAACCTTTGGCAGTGTGTCCAAAAAGACAACCAGATTCCTGAAGCCACGTGCATTTTCTGATCCCTGCCTGGGCTGTTGCTGTGGAAGTGGGCTGCACATATGAATGGCTCTGTGTCAGCATCTGCTGGAAGTCAGATGCTTTTAGATGTTCTAAGCGGTGCTTTTGGGGGGTKCCAGCAAGTGCTTCAGTTTTGACATTTTAGACAAAGGGTTGTTCAGCCTGGAACAATGATCCAGGATTTAAGCATCCCTTTGCCTAAGYAGTCTGAAGGTTCAGTCTAGGAACTATATACAGTTGCTGGCAAGGTGAAGGAAAAAACATGGACCTAAAATAAAGTCAGATACTTTGCTAACTTCTTTACCAGAATGTGTCAGCCTAGTAGAAAGATGTTCTAGAATGATCCAAGATCTAAATTCTCAAGCTTTTGCTCGGCTGGCTTTCAGCTTTTCTTTAGTAGTTTATGTACCCGAACTGTATGTTTTCTTTCTGTAGAAAAGGGATCTCATGCTTCCTCTTTAGGTCTCCAGGGTGTCTCTGGCTGCCTTCTSCTTTATAGGGTTCCCAATTGCTTTTAAACAGCTTTTGGTCCAAGGTATTGCCAGAATGTGCTAATATGGTGGTGAGGTGGAAAGACAGGACTCAGGACTAGCCTTGGTCTGTGTTTCTGGTGGTAGCAGTCAATACCAGTGCCACCAGTGTGCTGAGTAGTTAAAAGTAAATGGCCACAAAACACTGATTTTACCTAGCTGTTGTGGTTATAGAGTAGCCAGCGCTGAAAAGCACCTTGAGGTGTTACAAAGAGTACAAGTCTGCTGGTATTGCCACTGCTTCTCTCTGGACAGTCTGGTTCATGCCTTAATGTTTTYATTTTAGACTTTTGATTTGCAACTCAATTCTTTTAAATTTTAGGTAATAAACACTTAACTTTTTGTCACTGTAGTTTGTAAAGTTCAGGAGTTTTTGCTATTTGTAAATGTTTCCTAACATCCACAGATCTGGGCTTTATTTCAAGGAATGCAAGTTTTTGGTATKAGGCATGCTGTTGTTAGCAGTCTCTCTGAAACTTGAGCAGGCAGATTSATTGGTCCTCTGACTCTGGTTTTGAATTTGTTTTTTTATCCAGAAGAATAATATCTGTTGTGCATGCTCAACAACATAATTAGTATGTAATGTGTGTATTTTCAAAATACTAAAGAGGCATTTGTACTTATTTCTTTGTTATTTATTTGCAGGGAAAGCCTGTTAATTCATGTGGTTTTGCTCTTGTTTCCATCACTGGAAACACTTTTTGCATGAATGTATACTGTTTAGTTTGGTTAGGGTTTTTTTAGCTGTTTTCCACAGAGACTGGTAATGCTGCCATTGTGGTCATGCTTTGGATGTGTGTGTGAGCTGTGTKTGATTAGCAGCGTGCCTTTACCGCAGGGACCTGGGTTCCCTGCAGTTCCAGCTTAGCACAACTGTGAGTGCAAGGGGAATGAAAGTCCTTGGCTCTGATCTGCTTCCCAWGGGAAGGAGTGCTCACTCGTGTGTTTTTGCATGCACAGTTTTGTCCTAGATGTTTATATTTTCACTCAGCAAAATAGACACTTTCCACCTGTGGGACTGTGTGAGGATCTGATTGATGGATGCCATTGGTGTGCAGGTGGATGTCGTATGTGACTTGGAAGTGTCATTGAAGGGCACTGTTTGCAGAAGAACTTGCTCTTGTTAATCAGTTTTTCTCCTCCAGTGTCCCCCCTGCCCTGCAGCTCACTACTTGCCCTGTGAAGGTGCTGGTACAGGTTTTCTTTGAGGAAGGACAGAAGAGTGATGTGTCAGCGGAATAGCAGAGTGAAAGAATATTTAACTGCAGTACTCTCTCCTGGTACTGAAGAGCTAGTGGTCACAAGTGGGAGATGAGCATGGGTTGAAGAGACTGTGTTACTTTCTAGTTCTAGGAATGCAACCTATTCAGCGTTTCCAGGCTGGGAGCAACAAGAGGCTGTCCAGTGGTGACAAGTTTCTTGAAACCTGTSTGCAAGTTCCTGCTGAATATGAGGCAACTGTTCTTTTACAAAGGTTTACATGTTGGACAGATTACGAAGCTTCTGCAAGCATGAGTGTTTCCTAGTACACGATTCACCATCCTGACAAATGCCAAGACTTTGCTATGAAATTTCATCTGAAATAAAAAGTGAACATCTTGAGAGCCCGTTTATCCTGGAGCACAGTCAGCAGGGTGTGTTTGGCCCCACATGGTTAGTTTTACAAAAGTACTGGTAAYTTAAAAAAAGTCATTTCCTGGTATTCATGCTTTCAGTACTTCCCTCTAGTGATGGGTCTGTAAAGGGAAGTGTATCTCATCAGAGAAATCTCTGGAATGTATCAGGATAAATAATAAGCGTTTAGATTGCTATGCTTGGCAGTTTGTTTTGATTTATAACCTRTGTAAGTTATCAAATTTTATAATACCTAAAAATATTCTGGGGCAGTAGTATTTTTTAATTTATTTATTTTTTATGAAAGAGTTTTTTATATTTCAAGACACTCGAGTACTGTGAAAGTTGAATTCATTTGGGGAATTCAGTTGAAAGGAAGGTAGCTCTTTGCAGTCCTAAGTGTCTTGTTGCAGTCCAAAATACATGAGTAAAAAGAATAAATATTTTAAAACTGCACATTGGAATAAGAGCAGGCAATCCCTGCTACTCTGTTTTAGGTTCAATTGTATTAATACTTTTTCACTAAATAATAATTAGATATATGCCATTTGAAGCATTGYACACTTATTTCCTTCATCGGTCCTATGGTAGAAGTGACTAAAAATGTTTGAGTCTTTTAAATATAATMGATGCATTTCCACTTTCTGTTCCATAATGTCCAGTGGGCTTTTAAAAAAGCTGAGTACAAGTGATTGCAAAGATGACATTCCTGATTATACAGAAGCCTCCATTTTCTAAAAATATTTTTCAARCCTTAAAACATAAAGTATTTGTATTTCTTGGTGGCAGCATGCCTGTTTATGTCCAGGGCTTCCATGTTKATTGTTACTGTGCCCCAGACTGCTAAACTGTTTGTGCTTGGGGTTCTGTTTCATTCTTCCTTGATCATGGAGGAAACTTAGTTGACTTTCTTTGGATCTTCATGGATTTACAAGTTGCAAGGGGGGCAAAACATTTGGGGTGCTTTTATTATTTCCAGGATGTTCACATTGTATTCAAAGTGCRTTTGATAGTAAGTGCAGAGCTATTTTGTGTTACTTCTGTGCCACTAAAATAAATGGTTTAAGAAAACTRTTAATGAAGCTTCACTGACTTAATCTGAGCTTTAAAATTAATGTCACTCTTTTAACTCCTTAGCTGCATTACATTGAACTATAAATAATTTGAGGATAATGAATAGGAAAGCAGATGGTGCCAAGAATGCTTTGTAATTGGCAGAGCAACCACAAGATTTTTAGATTTGCTTATGCCCCAGCAGGTCTCTGTAAACACAGCCTAAGTGAGCTTGTTTTTGAAATAAACTTAAGTTAATGTCATTTCACTGGATAACAAACCACAGRAAAAAAGTCATAAATCTGTGTGCTGTGCACAGTTATGAGAACATATCTTCCTTTTTCTCGTTCTAAATTAGCACGTTCATACTTAATTTGACCTGAAGACAATGTTTCYATTATATCAGATTTTTTTTCAGWCTTGAAAACTCCAAATAGAAWTTTTTAGAAATTGAGAATTTCTCTSAAGCATTKACAGAGCTTTCAGAGTGGTATTTTCGTAAGATGAAAAAGTTTAATCAATTATTGTATTCTGATTGCTCTGGTTGGCACACATAAAGCTAAGGATGTCAGTAGTGAYGAAAGGGCAAATTGGATTTTTAGTAACTGATTTAATTATTTGAAGTAATTCCAGACAGGCTCTGTCGTGCTAAGCATTGTGTTATTATTACTTTAAAAAAACAGTGCATTTTAAACACGTTTTTTTTTTTAAACAGTTGTCCTCTGTGTGTTTTTTAAAGGGAAGRTGCCTTTGAAAATCCCTCCTTCACACACCCACCCACCATACCCCTCCTTTTTTTTTCTTCAAGAACAGTTTCCTCATGCACTTTTTGGCTTGATCCTTTTGATTTGCAGATATTGGATAGGAGGAACTGGGGCTTTCTTCATGAACATGAAATTTTGTATGCTCTGTGGTGGTATTTAGTAGCCAGCTTCAGCCTGGGTCTAACTGCTGTTAGCCTTCCTAATTGTAGCACTTAAAAAGAGCTTTTGTCTGCGKGTTGTTGTGACATAACACAAAGAACTGTGGAAAAAGTAGGTATTTTCAAAACAGGATTTTTTTTGTATGATGTAATCCATATTTATCTGCAGTTCTGATCAGCTCTTAGGTTGAAGCAAAAAGCCCTAACCTCTTTTATTTTTTTTTAGTTGTTAAAATACCTTTTCCATCAAYTGAAATAGCATGGCCTTGATATTAAAAGGTTAAAGGAAAATATATTTATTAAGTATGAGAAAGAAGTTATCTTGAAATTTAAAAGGCTAAAGTTTATGCCTGCAGAATTAAGCAAATGTAGAAGTGATGCAAAGCTGAAATACAGTTTTAAAACTTTCTGAACTGAGGATATTTGTTAGTCACCTATCTGCCCTTTCTAATGGACATATGATCTTTTTTTTTTTGTCTCTTTTTGTGATCTTCGCCTGTCCCATCAGTGATGTGTTTAGGGGATCTTTCCAGGCTGTWGTGCTCGTTTATAGGATTCTGTGCYKTGTTTATCTATGATKCAAAGTAAATGTTTTGAAATGAATGAAGCAAAGCAGTGTTAACAGCCATAACAGAAAAAAAATTAGGTGGCATGTCTATTTTTTTTTTTTTACTCAAGTTGAAAAGACGTCTTTCCCCCTTTTTTTTCTTTTCCCCATTACACAGTCAAGTAACAAGGAGTACAATTTAGTCAGATTGATGTTGAATCAGGAAGAATKCCCTGATTGTCTGTAATCACTTGGAAGAGCTCTGAAGAATTTCTTGCATCTTTCAGGACAAAAAGAATTGCTAAAGGACAAAGCAAAAAATGAGTAGCTTGACTTCATATGGAAGAATTTTCAAAAGGAGTTAATCAAATTTAAATTAAATGTCCTGCTGCCTCACCATAACCCATGGCAATAAATGCAGGATAACCCATTTTTTTTTTGTTCCTTACTATTTTTGCAATTAGTTCACTTTTTCTCCTGCAGAGAGGCTGCATGAAAGATCTTGTTATTTGTGGCTGTGGTAAAATATGCTGGCTCAGCCTGCCTGAAGATACAGAAGCCTTGGCAGGAATGCTGATTACCATGATAATCTAAGCAGTSTAGAGCTTTGGGCTGTGTGGGTTTTGTCATAAAGATCAAAAACATGTCCTGGATAGTAGGATAGCTGATAATATCGTCATGGTGCAGCAGATCTAATTGKCTTTGCAAGACTATTTTCATTTTGTGTTACCTGACAGGGGCAGGGGGAAGCCTTATCACCTTCAAGTAAATTTTTATAATGTACTCATTTGTTTACATCTTTTTCTATTCTAGGATTTAGTTTTATGCAATAGGTACTTCATTGATTTTCCCCAACAACATGGAGGGAAACTGCTGTGTACTTCTTCCTACTCCCTCTCCCCAGCCCTATGTACTGTGCCGAATCTGCACTACAGCATCTTCACAAGATAAAACAAAAAGCCCTTAAAATCATCTTTCCTATCGCTGTTAGGATGTCATTATTTCAGCCATTACTTCTTCAAAGGTACCCTTCCTTACCTCCACCAGAGTGCACTTGTGTGTGGTAATAGGGCTAATGGGATGTTGCATRAGGTMRTTGGTTTGAAACTATCTCTGATTARGGTATGAAAACCAGTCTGCTGGGCTCTGATGGAGTGTGTGAACGAAGTTATTGTCACTGGCATTTGGACACTGTTAGGAAAGAATAGACTTAGGAGTTTAGGTTGGAAAGGAAAAACTACTTGAAGTTATAAAGTTGCAAAGTCCCTGTGCAAATAAATTAATCTGTGAAGTTTTCTCATTTAAAAATGGGCTGTTCAAGCATTTTTCTAAAAATCTTTTGGCTCATTATGACAAAAGCAAGGGTATTTGCATTATTACTTGTTRATTTCTTTCCAAGTAATTTCCTTGTTTACACTAAATGATTTATTGAAAACCACATGAGGTTATCAGCACATCAATGAACTTTTGTCCTGTTCCAGTAACCTAAAAATCTAAGGCTTCATTGTATAAGCTTCATTTGTAATGTGGAGCATTTGCTGGTCCCATGAAATCATTATAAAGAGCAAACAACCAAAGGTGTGTCTTTCCTCACAGTTCTAGAGCATGAACCAAAAGCCACGGGTGCAAATGATGAAGAGGAGGACGAGGGAGAGCAGTTTGACTTTGACAGTGGAGATGAGATACCAGAAGCAGACAGACAAGCCCTTGTGCCACCTCTTCCCAGTCCTGGAAATAGCACAGAGCACCAAGGGGCTGGTGCTGCAGGTAAGTCAGCCTGTTGGTCTGCAGCTCCACTGGGCTAAGTAGTCAAGACCGATCATAGGATGCTTTTTCTTGACATTCCAATAAAACTATTTCAGCTAGAGTTTTCCATGGTTAAAAACCCACCCATGATGGTTTCCATGGTTACATGAGTGTAACTCTCATTCTTGTTAATGGAACTCTTGGTGTGGCTTAGARTAAAATGACACGGAATGATTGGTGTTTGTAAATATACACATGTTGGGTTTATTTGGGAACAATKTAGTTGCAATGGAAAGGAGACGTGTAGCTGTTTTGGTAACATTATTATCTATAGTAATATGATAATATGAAGACATAAAAATATCACTGAATAAAATGCATATAAGGAAAAACAAAGGAAGGAGAAGAAAGACAAGACTAGGAAGATACATAATSACTCATAACATAATCACCACCCATAGATTGGTGATGAGACTTGATTGAAGTGATGACTGAAGGTCTTGATATGTCAGGGTTGGGTGTAATAGCCCGCAAAATACAAAGTTGGGTGGGTTAATACACACTTAGGTTCAGGTGGGAGTGCCTAAGCAGCTCCCCTGCCAGGAGGAAGGTTTTACACTSTCTTTTGATCCTGTGGAGTTCTCTAGTGGAAGGCCTTAGAAATTAATCTGGGGGCACTTCAGTTCATTAATAATTTATGACCTCTTCTAAGGCCTCTCATGTCAGTAAGGCTATGTGTGACTGYGACCTTCCCTGGGAGAAGGGCATGTGTATGAGGGAGGGCAGTTTGGTGTGATAAAAGGCATGATCCTGTCTGCACAAGGTCTGCCTCTGACCAGCTCAGAGCCCAGTTTGTAGCCTCTGGCAGTGATAAGTTCACCCCCTCTGTCTTATGCATACCAGAGGTTTGTCATGACACACCCAAAAACTCACTGCCTTCTCTTTGYGGGGTTGCAATCCTGGTCTTACCAAAGTTCCCAGGCACCTCTAGAAATGGTCAATTTGTTTTGAGTCATAGTCCAGTCTCTCACACATGGAAATACCAGGCAAGTGTTTTGAATGTTCTTTCCAGTTTACAGTCATGGTAGATCTGACAGGGCAAGTGACCATCACGTATAACTCCGTGAGGTTTCCTATTCAAGTCTGACATCCAACCCAATGGTGTGGACATAGTCTGCTTGTCATGCTGCAGGAAAACTATATGCCCTTGCTGATCTTGAGGCACATTGATGGCTTGAGATAAGCTGTTTCACAGYTAAACTTGCTGGTTGCTGAGCTTGAGATGTTGTGCATAAAACTCAGTGGAGTTTGAATGTATGAATTTTGTTCATAAACAGAAGTCTCGCTAAATATTGAAACATTTTTATGACGTATGCAGATGTTCCCATTGCTGAGATGTAGTCTGGAAATTGCTGTAKTCTGCTCAAATTGCTAACAGCTGGTTTTCCTTGTTTGATCCAATTTCCTTTTGTAAGCAGATTCACTGTGCTTATGGCAATTAAACATAGGTAACTCYTTGCTATGCACCATCTTAAACATCATCTTTCCCTGGGCATCTRTTGCTCACTCATCCTTTTGTGAATTTGTGCTTACAGCTCAAAATMATTTGATCACCTGGGATGCAGTTCTGCAGTTCAGAGGGGCCTGTGGTTCTGCTGTACCTCGGTTTGTCTCAAAAAATACTGGGAATTTTGCGTAACAGATAACAATACAAAACAATACAAAGAGGAAAACTTGTAAAGTTGTTTTCTTCCCCCTTTCTGAAGAGAGCATTTTCAGGACTGCTCTTTKAGGAATGTCCCTCCAGTGAACTTGTCTTTTCCTTATGACTACCCCTTAAATGTTTCTTGTGTTTGTGTTTATAAGAGTCAAATTCTTCTAGAATCCGGATTTTAACCTTCAGGATTTAAGACTGACTCGTGCTTATGGCAGTCAAGTTACTGTTTTTCCATGGGCATCGTTGTAACTMATTTACTTGGCACTACTGTGTGGGTATTTTGAGTCATATATGTAAGAAACTTGTGTAATAAAGATCAGGTCAGTGTTTAGGATACATGCAAAGAGCTATTAGAACAGCTTGAACAGGTATGAAAACTTTATATKTTTGTTTAATTTTTCATCTAAAGGAGCTGATAATTTAGAAAACAGTGARAAGCCACWAGCATCAGAACCTGCTGCGGAAGGYGCTCCAGCCAAAGTAAACCCCTACTCAGTCATAAATATTTCACCAATCCAAGACAAGGATCCATCCTCATCACCAGAACCAAGTCCTCAAGATGAATGTGCGAGTCCAAACTTGTCAGGGGGATATTCTGTTCCTGTCCCTTGTGGATACGCTGTGCCATCCAACTTACCTTTGATACTGCCAGCATACTCCAGTCCTGTCATCATACGCAGTGTTTCTGTAGATGAAGAAGGTACTGTATTTACACACCTTACTTTAYTTGAAGGAGAATCCTTATTTTACTTCAGGTACCCTTCCTGTATAGCCCTCACCCTGGATAAGTGTGGAAATGATTAATGCTAATTCCTTTTTAACACAATGAAATAATTTCCAGAGCCAGAGTTCAGTGTGCATGCCGAATAGTTTCTTCTCATATGTTTTATTGCATTTTCTAGGTCCTGGCAAAGTTCCTTTCCCTTTTGCCTTTTCTGTATGTGTTTCTATTTGTTTATTTTCCAATCCATAGATTTAGAGTTGCTGTGGGATTTTTCCCTTGATGATTTGATGAATTCTCTTTGTATTTTACTACAATTTTAAGACAGAAGAGGAAACTGTAAAGGGAAATAACTATGAAATAACTATGAAATAACTATGAATAACAGAAACAGAAGATCCATTTTGTACCTAGAGTAGACAAAGCTGGCAACCTAATGTCAAAAGAGGAGGAAAGGAAAGCTCCCTGCCTTTTTGTTTTTGTATTTCGAATATACTTTTCTTTAGCAAGGCAACAATTCTGCTATAATTCCAGCCTTTGCTTTTTGCCACCATTAGGAATACTGCCAAGTAAAAGCAAATATTTGTGTGGTCCTTATTACCTGTAGAGGAATATATGTTTGGCAGATAGAATTAAATGCATCAGACAGTGTAATTTACTCTTAACAGCTTGTCTAACAAATGGCTGYCTTTGAATTACTTCTCAAAAATTCATGGTGTGAAGAAACTTGTTAATTTTTGTAGACATGTAAGAATAAAACTATTGCAAGGAAGGAGATTTAACAATGAACTAGTAAAGTCAGCTTCTTATGCTAAAATGTGCCATTTGAACCAAACTGACATGTTATTCCAAGCATTTTCATTTTTTTTTTCTACTTGGCAGGTACACAGTCAGCAAATGGAGAATGTCAGTATAATTCTGTAGACTTGGAGGATCCTCAAAATAGGTGATTTCCAGTTCAGCATGTTTTAATGATTTGTAAAACCTTAATTCCTAAGAAAGCTTGCATTTGATAAATATTTTATTCTTCTTGTGTGATGCTTCCATGTTTGTTGGTTTGTTTTTTTTCTCTTTCTTATCCCGGTAATTGTGGTTGTATACTAAAATCGGCACTGGTTGGTGCTCTTGGTGTGTAACAGTGCATGACATTTCTGAAGACACTGGATTGAATTTTTGTAGAGTGATGGCAGTGTCAGCTGTTTCAGATTGCTGGAGATCTTGTGGCCTAGCCTGCTGCTTTCAGCAGGATCATTGCCAATAAACCATCAGATCAACCATGGCCTTACTGGCTGAGCCTTGAAACCCCTCAAGGATGGAGATGCTGTGGCTTTCCTGAGCTGTACCYTTCCCCATCCCACCCGCCTGCCCCACCCCTCTCCCAAAATGTACAAATCATATCTTCCAGTGGKCAGTCTGTTGACCATTTCCCCTTTGTCTGGAATTTTGAAAAAAAAGGCCCCAAAACAAACCCAAACAAAAAAATAACCCTGATTCCATCACCTCTGTAGTTCACTTTCAAATAGTTGTAGCTGCTGTTGGACCACCCCATAGCATCCTTTTCACCAAATAATCTCCTTCTCTTTTATCTCCTTCCTTGTAAACCATATGCTTTAGTCCCTGACTTCAGTTTCTCTACATCTCTTTAGAGGTAGCTTCAATTTCCCTACAGAAGGGGTGTGTTGGGAAGCCAAAACTGGACATGCTGCTGCAGGCTCAGCCTTGCTGGCATCAGGCAAAGRAGGATAACAGCTTTGCCAAGGCTAATGGCTCCTGATGTAACCCAGAGTGTCTTTAGTGCTATTTACCATGAAAAAGAAGCTCTCACTTCACTGTTTTCTGAGAGAATTTCCTGTGTTCTGGGTAGATGAACTCAAAAGCAAAGTATTTTTTAAGATCATAAAGGAAGTGTTTTCAATTTCCTGACTAAAATTGTCAGTCTGTTAAATAGAATGGATTATTCATCATCCAGCTACATACTGAAGCAACATTTTTGAGTAATCAGCATCCTTGGAGTGGAAACTAGAAGGCAGAAAGATACTTAATGTCTTGTCTTCATGGATATTTAAAAACAACTGGGTGTAACTTTTAATTCTTTTATTTTACGGCCTTTTTTTCAAGTGAAGATAACCAGACCAAGAGAGAGGATGATGCCCTGGCCAAGTGGGTTGCAGATCCTGCAAATACCTCATGGATGGAAAGTAAGTATCAGTTAGCTCTGAAGTACAGCTGTAGCAGGTGGTCAGTGTTAAGTTGTGATCAGTATGGATGTATCTCTGTGCACATGCATATTTTACAGGAATGTCCTTGTGTATTTTTCCAGATGGGTTCCAGAACCAAGCTGTASCAATAAGAACATTCAACAGAGTAATAGAATTGTATTTTAGAATAAAGTTAACGATCACTTTTCCACCTTTTGGAGCCTGTGGAATCATTCATTACTGACTTCAARAAGTCATTTGGCTCCATCAATGCATGTGCATTGGAAATAAGCACCAGTTCATCTGATCTGTGACTGTATTTGAAATTGCTCTTCTTCTGCAGTAGTTGGCAAATAAGTACTTAGAGGAGGTGGGAGGGAAGGAATTGCCACTTTATCTTGGTGTGGGCTGTCGACTCCTRGCTGGCGACTGCATTTTAAATCAGAACAGAGACTGTGTGGTTAGAGGACAGGTTATCCTGCCTGTTTTCAGCTGCTCCCACTGGGCTGGAGGTTCATCTTATATTACTTGAAGTGACTGAAGAATTTGCATCCTCACTCTGCCTCTTAATGTATTATGATGATCATTACATTATTTAGTTTTGGTTCTTCTTAAAAAGACTATTGCAGCTTTTCTGTGGCTATCTAGTAAGGTAATGAGCAGCCTTTGACAGACACAGAACATACCATACTTCTGTAAAAAGGAGGAAGAAATATTGGCTGTTGAAGTGGATTTTTGTTTTCAGGCTGCTRAAGGTCATCATAAACAGTGCAGATAAAACTGAAATTTCACAAATACCATATACTGCTTTGTGCATTATTGGAATGATTAGGTGTGCAAGCAAAATGCTAATGGAGAGTAAGTCATGTCTCCATTGTATTCATATCTGCCAATGTAACCAAAATTCTTTAAAATAGAATAGAATATTTCWGTTGGAGAGGACCTACAGTATTTCAGTACAGTGCCTGATCACTTCAGGGCTGATCAAAAGCTAAAGCATGTTGAGGACTTTGTCTAAATGCTTYTTAAACACTTTGTCCCATTCAAATTTTAGGAAGTTTCTCATTTGGTTGTTTTTTTTTTTCCGTCTTGGTTTTAGACCCGGATGAGGTAATTTACGATGATGTGCCAAGAGAAGATTCAGACTCTGAACCAGGTTTGAGGTCTTTGTAATGTTGAAAGYGGTGTAAAATGGAATTACATGCATGTATACTGATCAGATACATTCTTTAAGTACCTAAAATATATGTAAATGGAATTAACATTRTGTCAGTAATTGGTAGGTCTTAGAAAGTTCAGAATTAAACTAACATTTGAAGGGCTTTATCTCAGCAGGTCTCCTATCCTGTTCTTCCCAGAAGCTGAATTCTGCTTTGTTCTATAGATACTGTTCCAAATGCTTGACTATTCTGCATATTAGAAATTACAGTGTTAAGTGTTGTAGCTCTAGTGCCCTGAACAAGACAAGGTAGGAAAAGGGTGTCTTTAAA
The DNA here is from genome assembly GCF_030028575.1 of Malurus melanocephalus. NCBI lineage: Eukaryota > Metazoa > Chordata > Aves > Passeriformes > Maluridae > Malurus > Malurus melanocephalus. The sequence continues at coordinate 5,850,143 of NW_026623238.1, forward strand.
AGTAAAATTATGTATGCTAATGTGTCATTGTCGTGATTATAGAGAGAAGCTCTTCCCATGAATGTCCCCTTCAATTTATAAATGCTTGATAGATTGAAGAGATGGTCCAGAGTGGCTGTTTACCAGCCTGATTGTGACTCTACAGAGATGTTTTATTTCAGCTTTGGAGTGGTGCACTCCTGATGGTTGTGACCATGTTTGGAGGGAGCAGAACAGATTTCAAAGTAGTTCCTGGAGTCAAGATTTTACCTTTACTGGCAATGATGGAGTTAGGGCTCAAGAAGCTTCTTTAATTGAGWTCTCATTCAGATTTGTTTTGTAGTATTTGGGTGCAGTGAAGTCTGCTTTAAGATTGGTTGCTACTGACTGATTTTGTGTTCAAGTGGATTGGTTTGTTGGGARCTCAGCATCTTACTCATCATGGCTCTCAGAGATTGTAGGTGTTTGACACTGAAATTGTTAATGATTCAGCAAAACACTTAACCTTTCTTGTGTGAAAACCACATTAATCTTTAAAGCTGTAACAGTTTAATTTTTGTCCTTAATAGTGTTCAGGCAAGCTGGTTTACAAATTGTTACTGAAAATTTTTGGAAAGCACCATGTGAAATTCATAACCTGAATTCTTATATTACTGGAAGTTCCCTTGGTGGATTGTGGCTGGGTGGGATTTATGATATGGAGCAAAGCTCTGCTGAGCACATTGGTCACAATTTTCAGCTTAACCYRTAAAACRTCGATTAAAATTTTGGCTTTTATTYTGTCCYGRAAAACTTTGGCAGATTCTGAGGAAACAGGTAGTAAGGGAAGTTTCATCTTTGTACGTTCATGAGCTTGATGTTTATTATTTTTATATTTTGTCAGGAGGACACAGCTATTCAAAAAAAAATTCAGTCAGACAATCTGCTTTAGCACAAGTTCACCCACTCATGAGATAAATCCTGCCCCAATACAGACAAGCAGAGAAGTTAGACTTGCATAAGTCTTGATTTATTTTGACTTACTATGATGGTTCTTTTATCATAGATAAAAGTGTGCTAGATTACCACTAAGATGTCTTCTTCAGTAATGGTATTTTAAGGACAGTCTTGATATGCATGTGGATTAAAAAAAAATCAGAATATTCCAAATTAGAGTAGAATCCTCTGTGTTAATTATAAAAACTTTAATWAATGTTAAATTAAAAGACTGTCATTTTTAAATCACAGAATCCAGGGTTTAGGTGGATGTGTAAAACATGTCAACTTTTCTGGACATATTTTTTCTCTAAAAAATAATAATAAATTTTCTTTTAAATAAAACTTCTGTCTTACAATGAAAGCACAGCTTCTATTTCCTGAACTTAATATGAGACAGTTTTAAATGCTGCATCATAATCTCTGACAATAGTGATTCCTGGCAGAAATGTCCACAATTTTCTATTTGTAATGACAAATTTTGCTGCATATAGAGCGCATTCCTGTTTCCAGATAAGCCATTGGCTCTAAATTTTCTATTTTGTTTTGAGTCAGTTTTATGTACTTGGAATCTGTGCCAATGGAAAGATCTGTGCCTTTAACAGGAGATACTTTGGTCAGCCTTTGCAACATAGATTTGAATGTTCATCCTTTGCAATATAGATTTGATAAGGTTATATCTTGAAAAGGTGAATACTTCAAGTTTTAGAGTAAATTATGAACAAGATGTGGGAGACTTCCAGTGGCTGGTGGTGATGAGTCATAAAATACCACTGTGTAACACATTTCTTGCTACTTTGATATGTTCTGCTTCAAATGGTGACATTTTCATTTGATTCTTGCAATGTTTTATCATTTACCGTTTGAGCTGWTGTCCCTAGGGACAAATGGCAAGTTTACTAATGGAAGGATGATGCTTCTCGGTGCAGATGTGTGTTCACAGCTACAGTTCAAACTTCCTCTGAAGTTCTAAAACYTGTTGTGGGATTTAGACATAACAGTGTCGTTTGAATAGTACGTTTTTAAAAGGATCATGGTGTGTATCCGTAACACTGTCCTCCTTTAGTACACCGTTTCAACAAAGGCAACCTGTTTTGACTATCTTAATATTAGATTTAATTCAGAATTTTCAATGTGTACATAAAAGTCTGTACAATTCTTTATAGCACATCCTGAACAAGTTTTTTGGTGTTTAAACAGACATAAATTTCAGTGTAGCTTTTTTATTTTGTTTTAATTTTTGCAGAGGAAATGATTTATGATGATGTTGAAAATGGTGATGATGGTGGAAACAGCTCACTGGAATATGGGTGGAGTTCAAGTGAGTTTGAAAGCTATGAAGAACAGAGTGATTCTGAGTGTAAAAATGGAATTCCCAGCTCTTTTTTGCGAGGCAACCACAAGAGACATGTATGTATCCTGCAGTGCTGCTCAGTCATTGAGGTTGTCCTGGTTTCCAGCACTTGCCTTTCTCACCTGTATTTCTTTTTTCCTCAATTCAGTTTCAAATGCAACAGCATGTTTTTAAAGGAGATGTGAATCAGTATGGAAATGACAGTACACAACAAAATGTGACAGGGAAAAGAAGAGATGAAAATATTAAACAGAAGCTTCTTACAAAAAAGAAAAAACTCAAATTGGATAAAAATGAAGTTAAAAATGAGATCATTTTTGTTTRTGTGTAGCTCCTTACCTTCTCTTCTTTTGCAGTTGCTGGATTAGTGTAAGTGATAAAAAAGTGTAGAAAATAATGTGAAGAATAAATGGGGACAAGCCTGACAAGAATTGAAGGTTTGGGTTCTCTAGGTGCTCAAAAGTCTCCAAACTCTTCACCAATGCTCCCTATCTTTCTGTCTTAGATCTGCACTTTGGTTATTTGAAAGTGACTGAGCTTAAAAAACTTCTAAAAGCAAAAGGTTTTTGTAATCAAAGAGAATTCTACCTGTAAGGCTAGAAGAGAAGTGGCATGATTAAAATGATACATCTGTGACACTTCTCAGGTCTATTATTTGTTGGCTCCATCTGTTCTGCAGGAGGCAGGAAGGCACAGGTGACACAGGTGCCTGTCCTCACTGCGTGTCTCCCATTGCACAGGGAGAGGAGCTCCAGGCTCCTCCCTTCTTGTTGCCTTGGCTCCTCTCCTGCCCTTGCATCCCCTCTTCAWGAGAGGCCCTTCAGTGTGTGCTGACTCGGGACTGACCCCCAAGAGCCACTTGTGTGTTGTGAGCTGCCTCAGCCCCCTATGGCTGGCATGTGCAGGGGGTGCAGAGAGGTGTYATTCCATGGGACCCTTATTTTCATTTTGCAGGTTTCTTATCTTGATGAGAATAAAAGCCTTGCTGTCTGTGTTTCCCTCCAGTATATGTTATCAGCTCTTTTCCCACGGCCATCCTTGCTGCCCATCCTTTGGAAATCAGGGAGTGAGCCCACCCCAGTCTGYACTTTGTAAGCTGAGTGCTCATCCTCTGTTTTTGTTCTGACTAGAATGATCTTAAGCTGTTGCAGCTGTTTGTTTGGGAGTTTTTTAAACAAGACTGAAGAAACTAAGTTTGATTATTTTTTTTGTTTTTAATGCCTTGGAAGAGACTAGGAAATTTGCATGTGAGTGTGTAAGCTTTAACATGGCTGCTGGCTTCTTTTTTTTTAAATGTTTTCCTGTTTTCCCTAGCTTCAGCTTTGGYCATAGTAATGAGAATCTATTTACATGCATGCACAAAGCAATGTTTAAAGCCATTTTTTTAGATCACTTAAGAGTATATTTTGATCTGTCATGGAAAACTGTTGGCAGTGGTTGATTGTACCAGGATCAGGCACAGAGTGTCTGAGCAAAAGATTGAGGASTGGTGAGAGAAGAGGGGTGTGCCCTTGGGTACTGCTCTGCAGATGGTTTTTTTCAGGCCTGTGACAGAAGGTTTTGGGTTTTGCCTTGAGAGGAYGGGCATGAGGAGGTAAGGAGCACTTAGGCTGGTGGATGGAAAAGTCAGAGAGGCTTCTGCACCTGGATGAGTTGCTGGGAGGTGGAGAAACTGGAGAAGGGTTTTGGCAGAGAATGAGGARAGACAAACTTAGGATTGCTGAAAAGAAACCCACAACAAACAACCAAGAAAATAGCAAAAAAACAACCTAAAAAAGCCAACTGCAGCCCTCCCTGTGCTGGCGTTCAACACATGCACACTACACTTCTTTATGTACGTTTTCTCTGTATCCATTCCTTGCACTAACTCTCATTTCTCCTCCGGTCTAGTGATCAATATTACAGTATATTCCCAGTTCATTGCYTTCTGTAGCTTTTCAGAGCCTGTAAGGGACTTCACTTAGAATTTTASTGTTAGTTGAAAAGTATGGCAGGTTGGAGGTGGGATTTTAATTTTAAGTGCTGGTATGACTTCCCTCAAAGTCACTTTTTCATTATGATTCTGATTATTGATTTACTAATTAATTTTAAGAAGGGAAGGTTTTTATGCTGTTAAATATTTCTAGTCTATGAACTAGAAGCTATTCTTCATTACACTGCTCTAGTGCCAGAATCATCRTGTTAGGGGTAATTGCATCCTGACTCAGCCTAGCGGAGCTACGTGCTGGGCCGGTCACTTTGTTTTCAACTCAGTGTGCCTTGTTTTTCCTGAGGCTTTGATCTCTTGCCAAATAACTCTGTTGATATCAAGCTGAGGGGTTTTCCACTGGGCTTCTATTTTAGGACACACCAAATATTTTCCTTTTTTTTTCTTTCCTCGTTGCATTTTGTGTCTATCTGTGTCAAAATGTTTAACAAATGATAATTAGTATTCCAGAGGATTCCTTTCTCTGTGGTAATTTCTTTCCCTTGCAAATGAATATATTAATGTACGAGATGGTTATACCCAAGGTTGTGCAATAAGACTGATGCATGTGGAAATTAAAAGACCATGCATCCTGTTAGTTTGTCTCCTGTCYCCTTACCTGACTCACTTGCCTTGGCAATCTCCATTTTCTCAGGTGCAAGCAATCTCCACAGGTTCTTCAGTCTTGAAGTTTTCTTCTGTTTTGAAGGATAGTCTGAAATACACTGACTAGGGTTTGTGCTCCAGTGAATAATGCTTATGGTTAGACCTGATGTGTTGTTTCCATGTGCTTTTTAAGAGATAGGCACAATAGAATTAATGTGTATATAACAATATTGTTGCCTTAGCCTAAGTGGCTTTTCCCCCATCTTTACAGAAAATCAACTGGCGGAGTTCAGCAGTGCCCAGGAGAGATGGTCCTTTCCTCAGACTGGAGCTGCCCTCATTGATAGTTTTCCCTCAGTGCTAGTTTTTTCTCTGTGGTAGTTTTCCCTTAGTGATAGTTTTCCTTTAGTRGTAGTTTTCCCTCAGTTGTCTTTTTATCAGTAGGTAGATGGAGCAACGTGCATGATTTATGTGAGTGCTTAAGCATGAATTTTTCACTACAGCTTTTTGAAAAGATTGTGTCTTTTTATACACTGTAGCTTTCTCATGACCTAACGCGTTTAAAGGAGCATTATGAAAAAAAGATGAAAGATTTGATGGCAAACACTGTGGGAGCAGTAGAGATTCAGCAACTAAAGCAAAAACATGAGCTGAAGGTAGTGTAGTYGATTTTTGTAACTAGCTACATTTAAATGATTGCTTTTCCAGCACAGGCAACATTGTCTTTTAAAAAATAGCTTGAAAAAGTAGACAATAATTTGTATGAAATGAATTCTAAATGTGCTAAATTTTTACGATGCAGTCTTAAAAGAAAGACTATTATATTGCTACAGTCCTAAAAATACTTGGTCAAGGACCTTTTCTCACACTTTCTTTGCATGTTAACAGTCTGAGMAAATGAGATAGGACATTGTCTTTTCCTGCTGACTGATGCCTTTATCCCAGTGTGTGAGCCAGGTGTGCAATCCCAGTGTCTCTCTGAAACCTTGGCTCTGTGTGGCTAGCCTGTCCCTGGCTCTCCAGCCACACTGGATCAGTTTGGAAATCTCCCTGCTCTCCATTCTGAAAGGAGCCAGTATGAAAAGACTGGGTTTTTGCTAAAAGCTTCATCTCAAACCCAGAAACTGCCTGATTGTAGCAAGACAATCCCCTGACAGTAGAGGGGATTTTTCATTGTGGTGACATTTTGGGAAAGAAGTAGTACAAAGCAGGGTTTTTAAATAAACATTTTCCAGCAAAACAGCACGTCTTTGGGTTTTTTTCCCATGAAATTTCATGTGGCTGTAGAAGTGTACTGTAAGATTATGGAATTCTTAATTAAATCAATGTATTCCTTCAATGAATGAAATTATTAGTTGTAACATTTTCTTCATAACTGTTTGTTTAAGAATACAGTTAATTATAATGGAGTTTAGGGGATTWTCTTTAGATCAGAAATAATTTGGAATAGTTAATGGAACACTGAAAGATGTATGAAACCCTTGGCCATTAATGACCTGTGGTAGTAGGTATTTGCTGCCTAACATAACATTTGAGACTATTTTGAGTTTATGTTTGATGCAGAGTGACTCTTAAACATTTCTGCTCTTTTAGACCTGCATACAGTATTGCCATGAAGTAAGTCTCTGTCTCCAGATTTTATTTTATTTCAAAATACAGGTACTCAGATTTGAGCTTTTGTTGTTCTCTCTACTTATTATATATTACTTGACTTTGGGCTATATTGATAGTCTAAAAGTGTGCAGACTCAAATGTTTTCCTATTATTCATTGAACATGTAGACTRTAATTTTTATCTTACAGATGCAAAAGCTAATGAGAGCTGCAAGAGAAGGTACCAAAGATGGACTTGAAAAGACAAAAGCAGCTGTGAAGAAGGGTCGTTCCTTCATTCGGACAAAATCTTTCATTTCTCAAGGTACATAGCATTTGCAGTGTTACTCATTGTTACATTCTCTAGTAATTTCTTTTATGAGAAAGAAAATGAATGGCYGAGTAGATTTTTGTACTGGGAGCTGAGAGCCAGATGCAAGAATTTATATCAAAAATGTWTTATATAGTTCAGATGACAGTATGATCAGTGCATCATGAGTAGTTTATGTTTAGAGCAAGAACTGAGTGACCTGAGGACCACAGAGAAGGGTCAACTTAAAAACGACARCCACAAAATATCCCACCAAACAGTGCCATCTAGGTATCAGTAGATGGGAATGTTAAGTTACTGTCATGGTGTAAGCTCAGCCAGCAGCTAAGCCCCACACAGCCACTCACTCACTCCCCACCACCAGGAYTGGGGAGAAAATTAGGAGGGTAAGAGTGAGAACTTATGGGTTGAGATAAAGACAGTTTAATAGAGAACAGAAAAGCCACACACAAGCAAAGGAAGACAAGGAACTAGTTCACTGCTTCCTCAGGACAGACTAGTTCACTGCTTCCTCAGGTGCTTATGCATCTCCAGGAAAGCAGGGCCCCATCACACACAGCAGTTACTTGGGACACAAATGCAATCACTCCAAACATCCCCTCCCCTTACTCCTCTTTCCTCCCACTTTGTATAGTGAGTGAGATGTGGTATGGTCTGGAATATTGCTTTGGTCAGTTTGGGTCACCTGTCCTGGCTGTGTCTCCTCCCCACCTCCCATGTACCCCCAGCCCCCTCACCAGTGTGGCAGTATGAAAAACAGAAAAGGCTTTGGCTCTGTGTAAGCCCTGMTCAGGAATACCCAAARCATCTCTATATTGTCAACCCTGTGTTGAGCACAAATCCAAATGTAGCTCTGCASTAGCCACTGGGAAAAAAATKAATTCTGCTCCAGCCAAAACCAGCACAGTTACTATGTCTATCCAAGTCTTTCCATCAAATAACTCTTGAATATCAGGAAAAGGTGCAGTTAAGACATGGTTTTCAGTGGAGGAAGGATTGACTATTTAAAAAAGTTCATCGTTGGCAAGGAGTAATGCTTTCCATGCTTAAGAGTGGAAGTAGGGGGAAAGACTGTTCTGCTTAATCAATTTGATGATTTTTGATGAAAGCTGAATTTGGATTGGGAAAACAGAAAGTTTAGAAAGTGGTCTGAAATCAAAAAGCCGCAGAAGTATTTCTGTTGTCTCTGTAGCTAGGAGCAAGTGACAGTCCTTTGTCATGAGCCTTGACAGAAGCTGTCTAGAGGTAATTTCTTCAAGAGACAGGTGGTAGTAAATGAAATGAGTTTTCTTTTTCAGGATAAGTCTGAGAGATAGTATGTCTTTCTGCTCAAGTTTCTGCCCAGCTAATGAAACGGTAGTAACTACAGAGCTTATAAACTAGAATTTTAGGGAGCTAAAACCATAAGGCTGAAACAATATGTTTATTGAGAGAGGTAACATTAAGTTGTATCCTTTCTTTAAGGGCCAGGACACATCTTATATCCCTGCCATGACCTCTGACTGCTTCTCTATTTAATTCACAGATAGGATATAGGAATGTACTTACACAAAATGTAGTTATCAAAAATGTATCCTCAACTTCTTGCAGTTGAACAGATTAAAATGATCTGCAGGGCAGTGTTAGAGTGGACCTGGCATTCCATCTTACATTCGTAGGGGTTAGGTAACAGACACAGTCTGTCTGTGGATGGCTGAATCCCATAACCACTTTCAACTCAGCAGGGAGCTACTGACAGATTTGTTAACTAAACTTATGAGTTTCTCCCAGCAATCAGATCTGCTTCCCTTATTTCTCTTTTTGTTCTAAGACAGTTTCTCATGCTGTTCTTTCTTCATGTCTCCTTTTCTCGTGTCTGCTTGTTTGGCTGGCTGTGTACTGCCATCTATCAGTGCACTTYGGTGGTGTTTAGCAGTAAAATTTGTACACTCAAAGCAATGCAAAATCCCTCACTCCTTTCTGATGAAAGCAGACATTCTGGTGAATTCAGCTACTTTAGTTCAGTTACGCTAAACTATTCAGTTTTAGCTGAATCATATTATGGGTGTGTTCAGTTTCTTCCCAAGGATCATTTGTTTAAAACTGCTGGCCCTGGAGCTGCTGTRCTTTAACCCAAGTTGTCATGTCCTGCCTTCTGGACAGCCCCGTTCTCCTGGCTGAGAGGAGGGAGTAGAGATCAAGCAGAAGACACATAGGCTGTCTCCGGCTGTGGGATATTAGGATGCCTTTGAAAGATGTTCTGTATTGGAGCGCCTGCTGGTGGTGGTATTTATGTGATTTCACAGATGATGCAGAAATGCCTGGAAATTCTGTTGTTTGGCAAGTGAAAATTTWTAATTGCTTTGCTTGGATGATAGGGTCTTCGCTTTCTTGGTTTTGTTTTGCTTTTTTCTTAATGCACCTGTAGAAGCTGACATTTTGGTATTTATTTGTAGATCATAGGTCATCATGTCTGGAAGAAGATGAGCTAAATTTATTTATTGATGTGGATTGCATGCATACAGAAGCAATTATGACTCCCATGCCTGAAGGATTATCACAGCAGCAGGTAGAATGCTTCAGGAAATACAGTCTTCTGCCTCTTTTTTCTCTCCTTCTGCTCTACACTAATRACTCTTAGGTGCCTTTGTAAAATGTTGGCATTTTACTTAAGTGGATATCAAATTCATAACTGAATAAGTACAATAACACTAAGTACAATTAAAAAAAATTGTTATGTGTGCATATAGTTGCATCAGTCCTGAATTCACCCRGAGATGCAAAATGCTGGTTTGCATTATGAAATTATCTATAAGAACTATATTGTTTCGCTATCTGTACACTTAAACTAAATGTGATGGTTTTGAGTTAAAAAAAAGAGAGTTAAAGCATTTTGAGTCAGATGACATTGTTACAGGTGCTCTGGGATTTTCATTTTATATGTAGAGAATGTCCTGTATGCTCTCTGAATCTTAACGTTTTTCTTGGTTAAAAAAAAATCATCCCCAGTAAAGTCAAGTCTACAGAAAAATACATTCTGCTGTTCTCCACCTCATACTCTATAGTCACTGTGGAAATCACTTCCAAAAATACTGAAATCAGTATCAATTAAGAAACTTTGGCTGAAAATAAATCCTTGTGGGTTCATGTTRCTGTATTGTTATGACAACTAATAACCATATGAGAGTTTTTAGCTTCTTGTGGTCTTGAAGTCATTAGTTAGTTGATCAATACCTTTAGAAAATGWGCAAAAAACCAAACTAAGGGGCAGTTGAGGAGAGAGCTATATGTTCTTTCTCTCCTTTTTTTTTTTGTTTTGTTTTTGTTGTGGTTTGGGGTTTTGTGGGGTTTTTTTTTGTTGGTTTATCTTGTTGGTTTTGTTTTGTTTTGCCAGTTTGGTTTGATATTTTTTGTTTTACCTTTTACTTGGGTGAGGTTTAGTTCTCTCTTGTGTTTGACACAGTAAAGCGCTAATCCTGTACCAATGCAACTGCCAAACTGTGTTCTGCTACTGTAAGATTTTATTATAATGTGAGATTTCAGCATCAGTCTGAATGCTACCTTTCCTTCTTTCCAGATAGGAATTTTCATTTCACTGGTGTAGTTTTGTGTAAATATGTTTACTCTCTTTTGCAAAAAAAAAAAAAAAACCCAGAGTGCTTGTAGTTTAGAACAAAGTAGTAATAGTTGTGTAAGTCATGAGGTATGTTGCTGATCTGCCCAGGAGGAGCTGTCCAAGTGGGCAGGAATGGAGTTAGGAAAGCCAGAACTCAACTGGAGCTAGTGAGCTGTGAGGGGTAATGGTGAAGGGTTTCTTGTRTGTACACTGGCAACAAAAGGAAGCTGAGAAAAACACAATACCCTGCTGGGTGGGGCTTGGACCTAGGAGAAAGGGTCAGAGAGTGAGGTACTCTATGCCACCTTTGCCTCAGGTTTTACTGAGTACTCAGGACTCAGCCCATGAGCTCAGAGGGAGGTCTGCTGGGGTAAAGCCTAATCTGTATTTGGGGGAACTGAGGCCATTTGTGTGTCACCTACCTCTGCCCAATTTACAGGGCTTTCAGCTGTCTCCTGAAGCATTCCTGTATCCTTTCAGTGATATGGGTGGGCTGAAAGGTGGGTGTAAAATAGGTGAGGTTGCCATGCTCAGTGCAGTCCGTGGTACAAAGTGCAGTGGTGGTCAGTGTTGGTGCTGTCCCTCAGAGCAGGCACGGGGCTGTGGCATTTCAAGCCTTTGAGCCATSTGGATGCCACTGCAGGGCACATCTGGAGGTGACACCGAACTGGAGGGGTGCAGCAGGCGTGTGTGGGAGGTTGGCTGCTGTCAGCAGGGCTCTGCTGGCCTGGGGGCACAAACACCGGAGCGGCTCCGTGGGGTCTGGCCCAACCCTGGCTCTGGGAGGGGTCACAGCCCCGGGCACCCCGGGCCAGGGCTCTTCCAGCCCGGCTGTCCTGTCCGAGCAGAGCTGCTCTGKGGACGCGCTGCCTTCAAACAGCAGGTGGCATCATGGCTTCTGTTTCAATCCTGGTGCCTCCAGGTACTGAGATTGGGGCTCCTGTCTATAGCAGTAACCCGAAGCCACTGTTAAATATTCGTTTTGTGTATGATAGAGCCTGAAATTTTTATTTCTACAGWTGTTTATTCTTTTCAGAAGAATGAACTGTGACTAAAAGTAGGATTAGTATTCTTCACCAGAGCASCTGATCCACTATACCAAATAAGACACTGCTAAATCCATTCTAAACACAGATTAGACACAACTAATTTCACTCTATATATCTTTAGCCTCAAATAATTTAGAGGTGCTTCTTTGAAATGCCAATACCTGAAAGGAAATTCTCACACAATCTGCATTTAATAATGCAGTACAAGTGTGGAGAATTTAAAGGCAGTCATAGTGGAGGAGGCAGGAGGCTGTGGGGTTCTCAGGCAGAAAGAAGCAAGCCTGAGATTTGAGTTTCATGTCATTTAGGCTAGCTTAAAACAGCAAAAGGAGCAGTTGTAGTTATTAGAAGTGGTTATGAGTATAGTTACTTCCTTGTAGTTATGAGAAGTGGTTTGAACCTACCCCTGTGCTGTCTTCTCTGTCATAGTCCCCCTTTTGAAAGCTCTGGGATGATCTGGATTAGGAAATGGATTTGTGTGAAAACAAATCCTTATAACCAACAAGCAATCTAATTAATAGCAAGAAGCTTAATTTCTACACCAGTCTGGTGTAGAACTGGTGGACTGGTTCTCCAGTCCTTTCTGTCTTGTCACCCACACGTGCATACAGAGTGCATTTTATTTGAGTTACAGAAGCAGAAGGTGGAGAAGGAGGTGTGATAAATAGCCTGTAGTTTGTTAACATGAAATCTGGTAGCATTTCCTGGAGCTCTTACRACTCTGTCAATGCATATAAATATAGACAAGATGGGGGTTTTCACTTATGCGTGGTAATGCCCAATAGATAATGCTGACTAGGATATTTTCTCAGTGGTACGGTTTATACGGCCTCAGCTTTAAAAGGAAATTAGTGTTTGCTTGTTTGCCTTCCATGTTGCTCCTAATAAATTTATAAAACCTGTAAAAAACCCCAAAATTTAAGACTGATTTTTGAAAACTTGTTACTGATTTTGTTGCAGCARATTACTGAAGTASTCAAYATCATCTTATACCTATGATTGTTTCCATTATTGCCTACGTCTATACATCTAARGTGCMTGGGATTAAAGAATGTCCTGKATATCTGKAATAYCACTAGAATCATCAGAGTCCAGCTYCTGGCCCTGCAMAGGACAGCCCTAAAAATTGCACCATGTGYCTGAGARCATTGTTAAATGCAAAAGCAAAACACAAATTTCAAAAGTAAAGCTCGGAATTACAAAAGTTATAAAAAAATTAGAGATRTCTATACAATAATTGTTGTGTTCTTTAAAAGAAGTAGTTTTAGAGTAATAGTAAATTAAATTACTTTTGAAGATGTGCAGTACTATTTTATTRCATTTCCAGTATTCAAATTGTTTTTTATTTCTCTTGTTTTATTAATGTGAGAATTTTATCATCATTGTTTCCAATAATGGTGAATGTCTTACCTAACTAGAACTCTGTTGCTTCAACAGGTTGTGAGAAGGTATATTTTGGGCTCTGTAGTTGATAGTGAGAAGAATTATGTGGATGCTCTCAAAAGAATCCTGGAGGTACTTTAATGTCTTTTGCATTTTTAAACTTTGAATATTTGAAAAATAATCATTAAAAATCATTAAAGAATCTGTCCTGTGACTCACACAGATCTTGYCACAGATGCTTCATGCCAAATGTTCAGTGGATTTGTGTGTGTGTACTGTTACATATGTTAGTTTTTCTGCTTATAGAAGTCCATTTTTTWGTTTATTTAAATACTTTTTTTCTCCCACAGCAATATGAGAAGCCCCTTTCAGACATGGAACCAAAATTATTGAGTGAAAGAAAACTTAAAATGGTCTTTTATCGAATTAAAGAAATCCTTCAGTGCCATTCGATGTTTCAGATTGCGCTGGCGAGTCGTGTATCTGAGTGGGACTCTGTTGAAATGATCGGTGATGTCTTTGTTGCTTCAGTAAGCAAATGTGTCAGAACAGATAATCTGTTTTTATCATAGTCTTGTTTTTCTAYCTCCATCACTTTCTGACTTACCTGCTTTATTCCTACATTCCCAAGTGCCTGTGGCAGCTGTCAGAGTATTCATGTACTATCCTGATAAGGAAACTGACACCAACACATGTCTTTTGGCTTGGCTGGCAGATGTGAAAGGATTGTGAGCAAAGGGTTCAGCCTTTGATTAACCTTTCAGACATCTATGTAAAGTTTATTTTTATGAGAAATTAGAGATTCACAAAATGATGAAAATTACGGTGAGATTGAGGCTCAGCATCTCTACTTAGTAATTTGCGAGTAGAAAGAAAAAACAGTAGATAATGTCCTGAATTCCTGAATTTGAACTGAGATGGGGCACTGATAAGGAGAATTTATAAAACATTATCCCATCATTAATGGAAGTCCATTCAGTAAAGGACAGAATTAGCTACTACTTTGAATTAGAGAAAATAAGAAGTGGCCTTGGTTGATAGAAAGACGTGGTTCACCATGAAAGTTTGGGCTGGAAAAGGCTGCCCACCTTCTGGCTTGAGTGCTTTGTTTTGTTGCTGTCCAGGTGCTGCAAATCACCACCTTTTCATGCCGGCTGTAAGAGAGCTGGGATCTGATCACAGTTCACCCAAAATGAAATATTTACTAAAGATTTCTTCTGTAAAGCAAACCCATCTTGTTTTGACTGCAGCAAGTTAGATAGTGTTAATGAGACCAGCTCTGCAATAGTGAGGGATAAAATTATCAAGAAGGCAGTGGGCAGTGATCTTCCCTTAACCATGACTGTTTGCCAGACATACAATCTGTCTGCTTATTTGCTAAGTCCTTAATAGCTGAAGTTAGCGTGTGAAGGCCCTGGGACTTTGGTGATTCACCTAATCTGGAAGACAGGCAGTGAGATGATCAGGGGAACTCAGCTGTCCCTTTGAATCTCAGTGGATGCCCTTTGCTCAGAGTCCTTGGGTTCTGCCCTAGTGTTGTAGCCAAGTTGAAGCAATTTCTGTAAATACATTTACTGTAATTCACAGCTGTTATATCTTTCTGTTTCCAACCTTCCGATCTTCTGCAGAAAAATTATTTTGGGTATCATCAGTATTTCTGTATATCCAGCACTAGGCCAAGCAAAGCCTTTAGCTCTGAGCGAGGCAATTCCCTAACAACAAGTCTAGATATCTGTGCTGGCAGAGGTCTTTTGTATTTATAGTTAAGATTTGTCATTTTTTCTTTTCAGTTTTCTAAATCTATGGTATTGGATGCATACAGTGAATATGTAAACAACTTCAGTACAGCAGTTGGGATTCTCAAGAAATCTTGTGCCACCAAACCTGCCTTTTTAGACTTCTTAAAGGTGAGTTAATTTGATCTTAAAACAGCTGTGCATATGGTAAAAATAAGAAAGTTTGAGTTACAGGTTGGGAGAAGATTTGACTTGTTATACTCTAGATATATTGTCTCACTGTTTTTATGGATTTAAATTCTGTTTTATGTGTTTGGTGCAAAAAGACCCCAGAGGATTCTCTTCCAGTCCCGTATTTTCAGCATRATTATGTGTTGTTAGATCTGGGATGTATTTTGAAGTGCACAGTAATTTMATTGTTGTTCAAATCAGTTTATTGGTGTTTTCATTACTGTATTTGGCTATACATTAGGATTCTTCCATATCAGGCAAGCCTCAAATAATAGTTCACCATATGAAGTCATTTTTTAATTTGGRATTTATTTTAATTCTAGTTTGCTTATTGTGTTGTGAGAATACATATTGTATTGTGAGTGTAGCTGAATTTCCATTCCACAACAATTTCCCTGTATTTTGAAGATGTAGCTTGGGGGGTTGAATTTGATGATTTTTTTTCAGACTGCATCCTGCCCTGTTTCATATGATGTTTGTGATGATGTGTATGGAGAGACTGGCACATGCTGTAGAAGTGCTGTGAATCCCTAGGGCTGACAGTTTACAKAGGGTGCACAGAATCTATTGCAAGGCTTTTGGGCTGCTGAGGGTCTGAAAGCTGAGCTTGTCTCATTCCCCAAGCATTCTGGAGTGAGTTGTGCCTCTCAGAGCTGTCACTCTGTCAGGTCTGTTACAGCAGTCCACAAAACACTGAATTTGGGTGCCTAGTGCAACTCTTAGGCTGCCTGKAGAAGGGTGGCAGGAGTTTGTCTTCAGATCTTAAAATTAGCTAACAACTTTTTGGAGTGTGACCCACCCCATTCAGGATTATACTGTGGAAATCTGCAGCACAATTAAGATTGGACTCTCTAGTGAGCACGTAGTCACATCATACTTCTTTAAAAGCACATTTTCCCAATAGAAACATAATCCACACCCCTCATCACTGCTTGTCAGTGCCACACTGGTTCTGCTTGCAGAACCACAGCCAAACTGATGACAGGTGACACTGCTTTACCTTTGCTTTTTTCGGGGTTTTTTTTGTTTTTTTTTTTTTTTTTTGTTTTTGGCCTACCAGCAATGGAGATCAGAATCTTCACTACTGCTGTTTGGAAAAAAATAGGTGTTTGTGGCGATAACTATGGAAATAAATTGTTGTGAACCTGACAGCTGTAGCAGTAAAGAACAATTTAAGCACAACACCAGTTTAATATTATTYAGATTTGCATYATTTTTAATATTGAGTATTTCCTCTAAYCTTCCTGTTTCTGGCCATTTCTGGTTTTCTGTTCAGGCAATAGAAATTTGTCTGGTTATATCTGCCATTCCTGGTAACTGAAATAATGTGTTCTTACATTTTTCTTTCCAAATATAAATCAACTTTTTTTTTCCTTAGTTTCATCTAATAAAAAAAGATCAAAGTCTGTGTTTGCATAGCACTGAGATTATGATGTTTTTCTTAGATTTCTTCTTAAAAACCCATAGGTAGGCAGAGATTTATAGGTGCTGCATTGCTGGTGTGGCTTTAGCCCAGCTGTATTTATTTAAGGAGTTCAGTGACAGGCCATCATTTTAATAGTGGTGGATTTTTAAAAGTATTTTATATTTTTAACTTAAATCTTGATAGTAAAGGGAATCTTTGCAGTCTTACTATTGTAATTAATGTAAGCAATATAGAAGAACTTCGAGGAAATGTTTTCCTTTTGTTCTGTAACTTGTGGAAATGTGCTCGTGGTAGTAAATACGGCTTTCTTGCATTGCAGCAGTCTCAGGARTCAAGCCCTGATCGCATTACACTATATGGTTTAATGATGAAACCTATCCAGCGTTTTCCACAGTTCATTCTACTATTGCAGGTAAATAATGTTTACYAAAGGGAAGCTCCTGTTACATTCTTGTATGGTTTACCCTGGGGATTACATGGGTAGCTGTCTTGGGTACCTGTCTTCTGCTAGAGGAGCATGCTGCAGTGGAAGTGACCACTAGMTKATGGGGAAATAAAGAAAAAAWTTCAGTGCATTAAAMATGCTCRTCTCATAGTCTGATTGCAGRGGCAGGTAGTAAGGACACTGCAGATAAACATGAGTAAACTAGATTTACTGTAGATTMCTTGCTAACTAAGAGTTTATAAAAAGTTTTCCAGTAAAGGTGTAGTCCAAATATGCTATTTGTTCATATCACTTTGTTAGCTAATAACACTTCTAAATATGACTAGGRACTTGATGTCATTTCCATTTAAGAAATAAACAAGAGGATTATTCGTGCCTTGGATAGTTTAAAATGCATGTGGAATGCAGAACAACAATAAAATCTCTGACTACTTGGCTCACAGGACCTGCTAGAGTATGTGCAGCTTCCTTCTGACCTGCAGGATCTTGTTTCTCTTCCCATGGAAACTGTGGATTTAACAGGGAGTCTTTGGGTCTCATCTCAACAGGCAGTCAAGCTGCAGGAARAGCACAGTTCCCCAGTATAGACCTGCTCCAGATAAATTTACTCTGTTTGTAACTCCTTCCAGACCACAGCATATCTACCCTAGTGAGCACCATGTTAGCTGTGTTGGCAGGTGCCACAGAGGAGGACAGGTTTTGGGATGCAAAGTGGGTAAAGGAGCAGAGATAGTCATGGGGGAAGCCATGATGGGAGTTTTTGAGGTAGTGGGAGTGATGAGGTTTATTGTGGCAGGAAGACAGAGTGAATATATATGGATTTTTAAGTGCTCTGGGAATGGGGACAAAGTATAATTCAAACTGTTCCTGCTGTATGCCTACGAAAAAGAGAAAGACTTTGAGGAGCTGTTGTGACCTAAATGAAGTAATGTCTCCTACTTTAGCATGAGTATGCTGCCCATGTTTTAATGACGAATAGTAAGAGTAATAAAAATAATATTATTATGACAGTAAATATCAGAAAAGTTTCATTTTAATTGATTGTTAACTATACGTATTGTAGTACAATACTTATTGTCAGATTGTTCAATATTATRTTCCTTTTCTGTAATTTTGTACTTCAAATAAGCTTTAAATGATCCCATTCGATATATTTTTAAAGAATTACTAAGATATTCAGGAAGGTCAGCAATGTGCTATCTGAATATTCATTAGGTGTTTATTGGTCTTATTCTTTAGTAGTACTCAAGTAAAGAATGTAGGCATAACTGTGCATCCTATAATCTTTGAACCTGACTTTGAAAATAAATCTGATTTTTGTTTTGTTTTATAATTGTCCTTCAGGATATGTTGAAGAACACTAATAAAGGACATCCTGACAGGTTACCTCTACAGATGGCTCTTACCGAACTCGAGACACTGGCAGAGAAGTTAAATGAAAGGAAAAGGGATGCAGATCAGCGCTGTGAAATAAAACAAATAGCAAAAGCAATGAATGAACGTTATCTGAACAAGGTAAGGAGGGTAGGAAAGTATAATGGAAATGGAAGAGAGTTTCTGGGCCTTGTGCAATCTCTACAACAGAGACCAAAAAGCACCTATGTTGTTTTTTTTTCTGTAGAGCTCGCCCACATGGGGTCATTCTAGTGGTAGAGGTGAGATGTGGCCCACCTGTGGGACTGAACCAGGCTCACCAGTTAAATCATTGTGTGTTGAACTGAACACACTGAACTAGCCTCAGCACTGTGGCAGTGTAGGAAATAATACATAGTAGAGTCTCATTTTCTGGATGGAAACATTCAACTTTTAATTTGTCCTAGAAGTGAGGAATTACTTCTGTGTAAAGGAAGGCACCACGTCCTTATGTAGCAGTGCTCCAACTATGAAGCAGTTTAAGATGTACTGTTGAATGGATCCAATACCTTCCTTGTTTTAAGGAAAATCCCAGTCCACTTTTTTCATGTATTTGCGTCGTACAATAGAAATGCCTGAAAGGATAGTAGAAGACATTCAGTAAGAAGGAGTTTTTATTTGAGCTTATTAGTAGCTATCTGGACTGGATATATGTATGCTTGTTTTATTTGTATCATGATTCCTCCTTTCCCATGAAGTGGGGCATAAATGTTTGAATTACAGCTTTTGTGAAGTTACAGGTTACTATACTGTGGACTCTTTCTGGGGTGAAGGAATGGGGGTTTTTTTGGTGATGCATAAAAGCAAAGCTTTTAAGAAAGCAATAGTCAACCAGAAATTTTATTCCCTTGGAAAATCGACTTGCAATCGTTTGTGCTAGRATGGCAAGTGATAACCCATAGTTTTTGTTTTTTATGCACTGGATGTTGGATGTATGGTGTATAATATACAATGCTGATTGTTTTCAAAATCCAGCTACTCAGCAGTGGAAACAGGTACCTCATACGAACTGATGATATGGTTGAGACAGTTTATAATGACAAAGGAGAAATTATCAAAACCAAAGAACGGCGACTTTTCATGTTAAATGATGTGCTGATGTGTGCAACAGTAAATATTCGGTAAGATTTAATTTGAACTTCAGTGACACTTACTGAATTGCTTTTGTATTGTTGTATTTACTGTGGCTAATGATTTCTAGGAGTAGACATAATAAATGGATAACTAGCTTTATTATAGTTGTCTTAATTGTTGGCTGATATTTAGAAGTTATAGAGTAAATTTATAAGGAAATTGTATCAGTTGTAGACTACAGATAGAAATGCTCTGTAGTGTCTAGTTATTGGTGTGTATTAGTGCTTAGTAGAATACAGGCATGCCAGGGTAAGGCTTTTTACTCTTCTTCCCTAAATTCAGACTGTAGCACACACCGGTTTGTAACTTGACACAATTTGTAAATGAAATCCCACTGCCTGCAAAACAAACAAACCACCCGCAACAAACAGACCAACAGAACAAACCCCACAAAGTTAATGTGGGTTGCCAGAACAAACCTGAAACTTGTTAACAAAGTTCCAGATGCAGAAAGGTTGTTACCTCTGAGACCAAACACTGAAGGATTAAGTCACATGCTTTGAAAAAAGCCTGTTTGCGTAGTTCTTCTGTGCTTTTGTTGGCTGTAATTATTACTGTTACTAAATGTCTGTGTGTACCAAGGTTGTGTTCACATTCACATGTTGCTTGTGTCATAAATTGCTTTATATGATGGTACATTCTGACAAAATTTGGATCATTAAAATCTTCCAAGAACAGCTTTTCTTAAGCATAATATGAAYTGGTACCTTAATTAATTACTGAAGTATGAATACTGTGTATTTCCAAGTGTGATTGCTTGTTCTCATGTTAATGAATGAGAAGTGCCATGTGATGACTACACTACAGAAAATTAACCAGCTCATGTCAATTATCCTGGTATCCTTGCTTTTAAAAATTCTTTAGTTTTTTAGTAACACTTGGACATTGTTTTTAACTATTCATATTTTATTTTTCATACCAGTAAAGTCTTGGATTTTCTGTATTTATACTTGAAGCAGCAAAATGCAGTCTGTTTTTGTTTCCCATATGAGAAGTTCATGATCATGCCAAGTCTCTGACCTTCTGAGGGTCATGATCTCTGTAAAAGTATGTATCTTTTGCAAACCATACAAAATTAATCTGTAACTAGTGGTCCTCAGGTACCTGGGACATATGAGTGTTCCTGGTTTACAAAAGATATATATTTTTACAGATGACATGACCCTYAGGTCTTTCTTCACATACAGTCTAGATGATCAGCATGAGCTGGAGGCCTMAGTAGCAGCAGTTGGGTGGGCTGGATGCTATCTAGTGACTGAAAAACGCTGTTCTGCCTAGTTTTGTTTTGTTTTTCTGAGCTGCATCTGAGCTAAGAATGTATAAATATTGACACAAGCTGTGGCAGTTGTGTTCTTTGCTTATACTTGATTCTTCAGTGAAACAAAAGTCTGTGTTGCGAACAGGTAGCTGACTAGCTGAACTTCAGCATTTAATTGCTGTTCCTAATTAATGCATTTTCCTGATTTCTCCAAGCATTTGACTTCWGGATTTCAGTTATGCTTTCTGTGAAGTAAACCTTTTTTGTTCACTTTAACATCTCTTTTGACCTTTGTAATAAATGTCCGTTACGTATTCTTGAATGGGAATAAGGGAATGAAGGAAACAAAGTAAAATTAGTATTGTCATTTCTATTCCTAATGAGCTTCTTMAGTGTGCTCTTTCCTCTGAAATGCTTGTTGTGATGCACATTTGTTTAGCRTCAGCTCAGGAGGGGTTACTCTTGGAAGTCACAGCAGTTGCAGAGGTCTGCTGTGCGGAACAGTCTGGGCTGTGGGGCTTGGCAGAAAGGTTGGCTTGTCAGCTCTTCAGAGATTACACTGCCTTTCCTGATGCCAGCAGTCAGTCAAAGGCTCCATCATCCATACTTCCCTAAACATAGCAGTTAGGGCCAAAAAAGAAGTGTTTTAAAAGAATAAGGAAAATATGGAGCCAAAGTGTAATCCCAAACACTTATGAGGRTTTCAGAACACACGTGAATCTTAAAAGATGGTCATTTACGCTTTGCTGTAAACATGTACTTGTTGGCAGTCCTGTGGTGTTTGTGGACAAGATCATCTGCACCTGCATAGCTGCTCTTTGTGTGCCAGGAAAGGTCAGTCACAGAAGTCAGCCTGATGCACATATTTCTTTCAAGTTGTACAAAAGCTGATAAACAGCAGATTTTATGAGCTAAAATAATAAATAATGTACCGTGAAACATAGTTGCTTGTCACAGCAATAATTTGTGCATCTTCCAGCTCTTCCTATGAAAGCAGTGGCACGGTGACAACTGGCCAGAGGTATTTATTGAAGTGGAGYGTACCACTGGGACAAGTGGATGTCATAGAGTATGGCAGCAGTGAGGGCCAAGGAGACAACTGCAGGTTCCCACCCCAGCACTCTGCTGAAAACATCATCATTAACTCTAAGCCAAGTAAGTGATAGGAGTTACTGACTTTTGTGGTCTACTTTGTTAAAATCCATATTTGAAAATTAATGGGCTTCTGAAAACAAAGGAAAGCATTTTGTGYATGAAGATTTTTGTAACATGAAGACTAAAACAACCTCTTTCTTTGGAAACCAAGAATTTTTAAATAGACAGCCTTGCAACATGAATTACTTGTATTTGTCCTAGTGTAGCATTATATGCATGAATGAGTAAAGAGTTCTAAAGCATGAGAGTGTGCAGAAGGTGGGTTTGGTGTGGTGCACCAGCAGTCCCATGGTGGCTGGTTCTGGTAKGTTCTTTACCCCATAGCTAAAGCAATAAAAGTTTCTCTCAATAAAGATGACCAAGCCATCCTGTTGCTGTCATTAAGAGTCTGGACACAAGTGGTTTTTGCAGGGTAGATTTTATTCACTTCTCTCAAGCCCAGAATATCTTGCACATCAAACTAGTGCTTCAGAAAAAAACTTTAAATGAATTTGAARCAATATGTTAATAGGTAATTTCCTCCTAGCCTCTCTCCAAAAAATTACCTCAGGCTCTGAAGTTTGCAAATTCTTCTGTACTTGTTAATCCCCCCTGCAAGTCTGCCAACAGCCCTCAAGAGATAAATGAATTTTAAGACTTGTTAGCTAGGCTTTCATACATGAGGAGTTATTTTTATATTCTGCTTTTTGCCTAAGTATTGTAATACAAAATGCATTTAATATATCTAGAGTGTGATTCCTTTTCATGGATTATAACTCATGTGAATTTCAGTGCTAGCTTTAGGCATTATTTCACACTACATATATTTAATATTGCACCCTTGGCTTTTTGAATTTTCCCCACAGTTGTGCTATAAGGAGGCATGAGTGCTACAGCAGCAGAGTGTAGCTTTTATGACCCACTGCATTCTCCAGGATGGTTCTTGTTAGGTCTTCTTGCTACTCTCTTTGTAAATAACTACAGAAAATTTTATAAACATGTCTCTGTTTCAAGGATGACTTAAATCTTGTYACTCCTTTTAAGCATTAATGGACTACTTAGAGAATGAGATTAAAGCCTTTGTATTATAATTTACAGCTTCTGTACTCATAACCCTGAGAGGACTGTATATGAAGAAGTRTGTTACTTAGAACTGGGGGTCTCTTTTGTTGGTGAGTGTGGGAGGAATGGGTTGCTGAATAGTCCTACAGTGATTTTGTGCAACAGTTTTACAGCTGATTAGACCAAATCCTTGCRTGTCATCAAGGTCAGATGGGGAAGAGAAGCATGAGGGGAGCAACAAAAACTCTTGACCAAACAGTCCAGTAGAACTTGAACTTCTTGGCTTGTGAAGTTTTTCAGCTTCATCATGTTTAATGACACAAATATCACACAAAAAAAGAAATTACTTTGTACATTATTTGTAACTCAACCTTGAGGTTAAATGGTACTCATAGGTAAAATGTGAGCTGAACTAATTTTTCTCTTGGTAATCTCTGATGTAAATAGGTAATCTCTGATGTAAATAAAAAGGATCAAAAGATAAGAAATAAAAAGGATGTGAAGGATAGCGGCTATACTAAAAAAGTCCTCCCTCAGGTTTAATCAAACACTTCTGCCAGATGATCCAACTAAATTGAATATAAACAATCATGAAAGAGGAACAGCATAGCCTTGCTTTTTGCACATTATTACTGTGTCTGCTAGCTGTTACTCTGAATGTAGACTTGTTCAAATCAGCCTTTATAGACAAGTTTGAATACACACCTAATAGTGTTAGTTATTCTGTGTTATCTCCTCAGTTCCACTTTAAATAGGCTGCTAAAGATTACAGAAGCTCTGAAGGTACAGCCTTCCTGCAGAGGGAAAGACTTGAAAGACTGTGCAATGGTTCAGTGTTGCTTTTTGTTTGCATCCACCAAGTTGCTGCATTTTTTAGTTGATCACATGATCTTTAATATGGTAGTATCACAGCATAGGTGAGACTGTTGAGTGTATATTACAAGTTGCAAAGTGCTGGCAGAAATATTATTTACTGTGTTCGAAACTTCGTATCTTTGCAGTCATTGTAAAATTATTTCTCCCTCTGTTTTCAAAGTATACCATGAAATCCCAGTGGTCTCATGGTATGTGGTTTTAATAAAATCTAGTGATCAAKAACAGTTTGGGATGCTGCAGGCAAAATCCTGAGACATAAAACCATTTCAGAGATACGTGATTTTCAGTTCACATGCCCAGTTTGTGGGAACGGAAGAGATACAGAATAATGGTGATTCTGTGTAAAATCATTAAGTTGTAGAAGGATTACCTCCTGCATTTCTGGAAGTCTGAGAAAAGTTGGTTTATATCTGCCACATGCCAGGTTGAGTACTTGACTCTTGTAAGGTTGGTATTCTGACATTAGRACTGTGATTAGCAAGGATTCTTGATGGATCCAGTTTGTGTTCTTGCGAGGATTACTGGTTATTAGTTACATTTTCCTTATTACGGCACTTTTTTCTCCACCAAAACCCTTTCTGTGAAGAGGCAGCTGTCACACTTGAATCTTGCTGTTTATTRTTGACTACATGCAGTTGGTGCTTCTCCTTTTCTATCATGTTGCAAGAAAAGGCAGTATATTAAAGATGCAAACTTTACTTTGGGTGCTGAATTAATAACTGTATTTGAATTAATCTTGTATAGTCTGTAATATGCAACTGAGAGGTTGAAAGGGTTTACGAGTATGTATAAATGAAAGGTATACTTTAATACCTTCCTAAGATGAAAAGCAAGAGCTGTGTGAGCTTGGTTTTCACTTGGCAA
Source organism: Malurus melanocephalus (assembly GCF_030028575.1). Classification (NCBI taxonomy): domain Eukaryota; kingdom Metazoa; phylum Chordata; class Aves; order Passeriformes; family Maluridae; genus Malurus; species Malurus melanocephalus. Next base: position 5,874,552 of record NW_026623238.1, read on the forward strand.
AATCATCAGCTGGCAGTTTTCTACCCCATTGAGCTTTGTATAGCAGTCTTTTGTCTCTGAATTCTAGAGGAGAATGCTTTTAGGGGCTGTTAACTTCATGTCTTTTTGTTTTAAGCCCTTTGTATTTTGGTAAGAGARACTGTGTGGCCTGACGGTGTGTGGGGGAAAACAGGAAAATTTTTCTGGAGTGTATTCTGCTATGGTGCCCCGTCCTTGATGTGCTCTTGCCTTGTTCCTATTGTTCTCCCCTAGCACCAACAGTAGATTGAACTCTTTTAGTTGTGGACATGGAGAAGGATTGAAGTCTCAGCTGTTTGGCAGAGTCCTTTATTTGAACGATTCTAATATTGTTTCCTAGTGGGGTGCAGTTATAACTTACGTTTGCTTCCTGCAATAATAACCAGTAAACATTTCACTTTCTCAGTCTTCAAGAAAAAACAGCATGCTTATCAGATTGCATTTCTCTCAGCAAATTAGTCAAAGTGCTGTTTCCTGTATTAGAGTTAGTCTTGCCTGAAAGTCTGTATGACTCTCAGGCATCTCGAATGGACAGTTCTTGTGGAAGCAGTAATTCAATGATGTGTTAATTTTCTTCTGTAGAACCATTGGCAGAAAGATGCGAGATAGAATTTTTCCCTACTAAATCCATGTATTGTTTCTGGTAGGYTATTGCTAGGATGTTCTCTTCATCCCAGTTAGTCCATGTGCAGAARCACAGACACATTCATAGTATGTAAAAGCTGATTTAATACAGGAACAGGGGAATGCTTTCAAAGTGAACAGAATATTATATATTCTTGGTTTTGATTTACTTGTGTTGGTAAGAAATTCACCTCCCTCACGTGGCCAATGATGCCGTGCCTGATGCCCCCCAGGACAGGGTTGGCCCTGCTGGCTGCCAGGGCACTKCTGACTCATATTCAACTGGCCATTGACCAGGAGGATCCCCRGATCTCTTTCTGCRTGGCTGCTCTCCAGTGTCTGTCTGTACTCATTCTGTCTGTACATCCAGGGTTGCCCAGTTTTATTTTGCTCTCTCACAGGTTTACAGTTTGTAACTCAGAGCAAAGCTCAACACTGCTAAGCCATGGCTTTTCTCCTTTCTCATTCAGGCTTCCAGGGATAAATTTGTACTCTGTTTCCACTCGATTGTGTTTTTGATCTCTGTGGGGTTTGTTTACTGTCAAATATAGTAGTGACACGATGCTGAAGTACAGAAATGATTCCTCTCTTCCAAGTTTCCTTCTGCTTGATGCATCACTTCGTGTAGGCTTCCGAGTGTTGCCAGGGAAACAGGGAGGGATGTTTGATGGGCTACAGTGTGCACTTGTTTCTGTCAATGTCTTGCTCAGTGAAACCCAGCTCTTCTCAAGAGCAGATAGTGCTGCTGTGATAGCCATTGAGATTAAAGCTGGGTTATTTGCATGTTTGTCTAAGGAGAAATATAGAGAAGAAAAAAAAGTCAGCTGTATGATCTCTCTAAGGCTTGTCAATAGTAATACAATGTCCAGAGTAAGCAAGATTAATATTAACTGGCATACCAACTCAAGCACTGGTGATAAGCTTTTAGAAAGAATGATGTGTCATGACKTGCTATTTGCACTAGCTTTAATCTCTGTGGAATATATAAAGATTAATAATGTAAGTATTTTAAAGTTATTGAAGACAATACTGTGCACTAGAAGAGATTTATTATGTTCATAAATGTAAACTGTCACTGATGTATGCCATCAAAAGACCAAAGATTTTWAAAAAATCTAGTGCCAAAAAGCTTGTTCATCTGAGCAAATGGGGTGAGCTTAAATAGTTCACTTGTTGAGCGGATCTAAGTTTCTATCTAGTGGATTAAGCAAGGATAAATTTAGGTGTTACATGTTTGTCTCATCCACGCAGGGTGAGATTCTTCCCTTTGCCTTTTTTACTTTTTATAGTCTTATAGGATTTGTCATCCACTTCSTATAAACCTTATTCTATGTTGCTAGGGGTCTCATCCACATCATGACACAGAGTAATAAAATTAATGGAAACGCAGCTGGTATGTATGAAAGAGGGAGGTGAGCTCCTCACAGTGCCATTTCCACATGAGTTGTTCGAGTCTGGTGGGAGCTCAAGTGTAAACCTCTGGCAGCTTGGCTAGTTTACAACTACCTGTCTTGGGATCCCTGCAGTACTTTCATTCTTTAAATGCCTTCACATATGTACCTGTTTGTATCAGTGTTGCCCTTTTCGCACCCAGTTCCTCTCTCACCCTTTGTACCCATGCAGGTGCATCCCACAGGTCCTGTGTGACCCCTCTCCCTCCTTAGGAGGGCAGGGGCTTCCAGGTCCATGCTGTCCCAAGCCATGGGGATGCTTCCCCTTTAGGTCTTGTGAGAGAAAGGGCACTTCTTTCACTCTAAAGTCTTTGTTTACAGCATTTTTCTTCCTCATGAAAACAGACCAAGGAACTGCAGTCAGTACATAGTCCAGGAAGACATCTGACCCTTGTCACAGTAGTGTAATACTGGGGAGATGGGCTATGGGGTCCACTTTAAAGAGCATATCAGTGYTCCATGTTTCTCCCTCATGTTCCCTACTGCTTTAATCTCTGACACAGATCGCTGCTTCTGTCAGCAGGAAATATATGTATGGCCTTTTATCTCTGAAATTCCCTGTGCGGTCAGGATTAGCTGGAGCTTAATATAATCTTGAAACCGTGCTCTCMATGTATCAGCTTCTTCTCACTATCTCAGAAGCTTTACATTTCCTTGATGGTTTTGCATAATTTTGCATAATTTTATTGACAAATGGTATAGCACTATGAATTCAGTACCTTACTCACTATTTTCAGTTGCAAGCTGTTGATTTTATCTTCCAGTTCCTCAAGATGTGGGAATAAGCAGTTTTATGATTAGATGGTAGTTTTTGTGCAACCTGTTTCTTTGGTGTGAGCAAGACAGGTCTCAGCATTCATGTGATTACCAGTTGAGAGAAAGGTATTAGCAACTGACAGGGAGGTAAAGCATGTTAAAAATACTTTGTCAGAGTTGGGACTTGTGAGGTTTATTTCTGAGCTCTACTCTGTGTACTGGGTATCAGGTGGTATTTGCTTCTTCTGTCATTAGGACCTGAAGAACTCTGATTTGCATGATAGTGAGAATAGTTAATTTAATGTATTAGTTTCAGGGACTCAGATTATCACTTTCAATAATTAAGAACATAGATTATGTTTAGGTGCTTATATGAGTAAAGTATGTTTAGACTGAATAATGTCATTTCATGTTTATGATAATGCTCTTCATGGTGACTGATGATGATGGGTCCTGACAGTGTGGTGATCAGGCTTGCTTACTCCATGATTGAATCGAATAGTTTGCATTCTAGTGATCTCAAGGGGTTTATTGCTTATCAGTTGTATGTGTGTGCTTGTGCTGCGTCTTTCTGCACTGGGTTTCTAAGCCTTAATTAGGGTTATACTGCAATGGTACATGTGAGAAGCCTGCTCARCTTTTCATTGATGGCTGCCAACTAAACTCATGTTCTCTGACATCACCCCTGACTTCCCATTTGCCCAAATTTCCAAACGTGGGGACTGGTACCACTAAAAAACTTGAGTAGTTTGGACCCGAGGCAGTGCTGTAATCTCAGGAGATCTACAGAGATCAGTTGAGTTATGGTGGCTCAGATTTTTCAGGTCCTTGCAGCCATGGAGATCATCAGCTGGATTTAGTGTGAAAGAGCAAACCAGGGGAAGGGCAGAAAGCCTGTTTTTCTGTGATGAACTTTAAATTGGCACCTGGACTTGTTTGGATCATAAACCAGAATTTTGGATTCCTGGGACAACCTTTTTTTTTTGTTATTATTTTAGTCAAATTCCAATGAGCTGTTAAAATGCTTTAATAAAAGGAGAAACATGAAAACCTAACCCGCCCACATGCTCCTCTAAGGTGTCTATGGAAACAGGAGCAGCATGAGTGAGCAAGTGAAAAGACACAAATACAAGGAGTGTGGTACTGTGGGGGCTGCAGGGACTTTGCTTGCATAACACAACGTGCAGGAAGTTGGTWGTTCAGTGCCTAAAAACAAAACCTTCTCTTCTCTGTCACTGGCTTTAACACTCTTACTGAATTTCCAGGGAGGAGGTATTGGAGGCAAYGATGTGCCTCTCATGTGTGTGCAGATGGGATTTGTCAAGTTTTGTGCAAGGGAAGGTTTTAGTAGAGAAGGGGACCCTCATCACCAGCCTTGCAGTGAAAGCTCARTGTTCTGGTCAAGGGAGTTTGCAAAGGGAAAGGGAATAATACCTAACAAATACATAACATCAGTATCAACTGCCAAATGAATTACAGTGTTTCTGGTATTTCCAATATTCGTAATGTTYTTGCCAACTCTGTTTATTAGTTGTTGAAATAGTTAGCTTGCATAAAGTAATGTAACATAAAGATCTCCTTTTCTGTTTGCGCTGAGAAAAATAGTTCCACTAGACCTCTCAAAGGAGAATGGTTTTTGGTGAGTTCTCTTCCCCAGAGCAGCTGTAAAGTGTTGGTTTTGCGTAGCAGTACATCTGTAGGAGCAGCATTCAGTACCAAGTATAGGGCAGGAATTCCTCAACTGCAGTACTTGAATCTTGGACCTTGTTAATGGCTTCWGGATTTTCTTCTTTATATTAATTATCAAGGTCTTCAGTGAACAGGAAACTGTTTTACTTCAGATATTGTCTTGCACAGTCTCCATTGTTATCCTTTCTAAAGGTGAGCATCATAAATGAAGCAGTGGATGCTGTCTGCCTATTATTACTTGAGGAAAAAAAATCAACAAAACTTTTCTAGGACAATAAAAGCCTTATTTAAGAATTTAACAGTCCTGTCTACACTTCAGTGGTTTTAAATATATTACTGTTAAATCATCRTAGTTTAACAGAAATAGGTTAACAWTCTCACGATATCTGTYCAGTTTATTATGAGTTCATCAAGAATTCATCTACTATCATGATGTTTTGCTTTCCARAGCGCTGTACAAGCTTCTCAAGTTTAAATGTAGCTGAAATGTTGCAGAAGGGCGTGTTTTTTTATTTTTTTTCTCAAGTGTGTAATTCTGCACAAGTCCCAGTTTGTTATGCCTTCCTCAGACACAGCAGCTTTTTAAGTTACCTCCCACATATGTAACTTCTTCCTCCATCCCAGGTGATTTTTATGCTATAGATCAGGATTGAAACTTTTCCAAATCTCCTGCTTTCATACCACTTGACGTTTGAGTGTGCTGCCTGGATGCACACAGATGGCATAGTGGGAGGAAGCAATACAAWTGTGCTCAGCCTCGAAGTTGCAAATGGCAAGTCAAATTTGGGATATACCAGCCTTTCAGAATGGCCTTCAAATCTGGCATGCTCTTCAAGTTAATCATTAATTTTGTGTTACCCCTCAGGAACACTGGAACGTAGTCAGGAAAAGAGCCTTTCTCAGATTCAGTTGTGGGTTTTGCATGTGAGCATTGATGAGCTTCCATTTTGTGCAACACTAGTCTGACTTAAGGGTTCTGTGTCTCTCAGAAGCAAAGTAATGTTTATAAAGACCTTGAATTTTCATGATGCATCAGTTTTCACTTCAATATAGCTTTTCTGAAAGCAGTTTATAWTGATGTATTGTGGTTTTGAACCATGTGAAGAAAAGGTCGTTACTATGATAATATTTAAAGCAGTTGTCAATATTAGTTACTTTGCAGTAGCAGAGATACCCAGCAGTTTGTCTACTAGCAGTATTTGGTTTTAGCATGGTAGACAATACAGAAATATTTACAAAAATAGTTGCAATACTGAGATTATATTGACTAGTGCTTTTATTTTATTTGCATGACATTTGGATTTATATAATAGTATTACTTGAAGAAAATCCTCCTAATTGGGAATAAAAAGAGTTTAATATGGGAAGGGACCAGCTGAGCCATTATGTTTGCTTACCCAGCAATAGATGTTTAAATTATGGGTGATTGCACCTACTCTGGGCATTTCAGCCCTTTCTTTTTCTTATTTAGTAACCTAAATTTGTGATAACATAGTAATTCACAGATGGGAATCAGAACACATAGCAAGAGCTAATGGAAAATGTCTACAGATAACAAATCACCATGGAAAATAAATGTGTCCCTTTGTAATTCTTAGAAAGGAAGAACAGAGCGTTATCAGTTCAGGATTATAATATCTAATATGCTTGAAATACCCATGAAAATTGAAAATTTAGGGGAACCGGATGGACAACAATCCCAAAGGASTAGCTGCTGTGCCAGGACTTTCTAAAGCAGCTGCTGCTGTGCAGGGAGAGCTGTGGCTGCTGGCTGTGCTCCCGAGCAATGCAGCTTTCTGCCAGAGGTGGGAATCCTCCCCCTCTGCCCAGCACTAGCACWCAGACACTTCTCTCACATGTGTATATTTACTCACTGAATCCAAATTCTACTTTTGCCTGAACCAAGTTAAACTGACTTTAACCACACCCAGGGAGTTTCCTGTCGGCTTCRAAAATGCCTGGGTATAAATCAGCTAAAATTGCTTCTTTTTCAATTATAAAAATTGCTTCAAACTGAGTAAAATCAATGAATTTGAAGCTGTGGTGCTGAGAATAACACTGGGAAACAAGCAGGTAAAATRAATTTTTAGTATTGTACTCGAATGTATCTTGGCCTAAGAAGAAATTGTTATAAAAAGCAACATCGTCTCCCCAGTTTTCAATGGTGGCCAAATCAATTTAAACTTTAACCTCCTTTCTTCCCTCTAAACCAAGTGGTGGTTTTGTTTTCTYTTTTAACCTTGAATGTATTTAATTTTAATGCTGAGCAAGGAATYGGGTATTTTGCATGAATTACTGCTTGTTGGCAGGAAACTTGCCTCTTGCAGGGAGGCACGAATTCCTCTGGTAAAATCTTAGCAACAAAGGAGTTGATGAAAATAAGTTCTTGCTAGCTTACATGTGGCCAAGATTTCACCCTTGATTGGTATATGGAATGCAAAATAGTTGCCTTTGAAGCCACTTACGTTGGTTCTTGGTTACAGCATGCTGCCTTCTCTCCTGCTCAGGCACACACTGTGATGTGTAGGATGTGTAGAGTTGGGGGGAGCCTTTTCTAAACATATGAAGGCTTTTTTTCCCATAGGAAAACTGATTTGTTTTGAAGCTTGATAATTAACAAGAGTGGCTTAGAAATGAGAAGGAAATGGCTTTATCATTGTTAAACATTTGTTTAACAATTTCACAGTACAAAAGAAACCAACCATGTATCTGCTTTGGAGTCATGCCAAGAGTTCTTCAGTGTGCTTTGTATAGATAAAAGAAAGAGTGAACACCCACCCCAAAATAGCCAGCAATTGAATGGTCAGGGAACATGTGTGGGCTGAAGCAGMCAGTCTGTGGCTGTGAACTGAGAAATATCTGATGAACAGAGTAGTGTTCTCCCCCACATCCTCCCCTCAAGAAAAACCCTCCATCAGATGATTCTCAACTGCTAGTCATTGTTTGGTTAACCASTGAGACACTAATTCTGTACTAAAAGACATTGCGAGTAACCCTTACAGGAGCCCTTACAGTTCAGAGGTGAAGTTGCTGTAACTTGTGCCTCATAATCCAGACATAATCTAAGTGRTCAGTTTTTGGAGAACTCACTTATGATGAATCTATATCACTGTTGATMTCTGATTTTTCTGTGTCAGTTTGTGCCCACGAAGGATCTCCATGAAAGACTGATATTAGTTGTGCCTATGGATCTAGTTCTTGACTATTAAAATKTCCTCTTAAATTGGCTGTTTCTCTTTTCTAGAACATCAGAGGATGGAAGCAGGCTTTCATTAATTATTTACTGTTTTGACTTTGTGCTTCCTTTGCTATATGAAGAATGTGGTCTTTTAATGAATGAGCTTAAAATTACTTTTGTTTGGTTTTTCTGTGTGACAGCCTTTCAAATGCCAGGTTAGTTTATTTGCTTTGACGTTCATATTGCATTCTTTTTATCTTGACTTATTAATAGCTTATAAAATATGCATGATGCAGACAAAAGAGACTCAGGTGACAATTGCTGTATGAAATTCAAGATTTATGCCTTATTCCCAAGGCTGGAACAAAGATATTTGAAGCTCCAAGAAGAAGATTATCAGGCATGGTGGGCACACATGTACAGCACAGGGCAAGTCTATCTGGGCAAGCAGTTGAAGCTTCCTTTATGGCCTCAGTTGAAAGCCATGGCATGAAGTCCTGCAGCATCTGGGAGTTGTCTGGATGCTGCTTTTTATATGTTGCATTAATGTCTGCTCTCCAAACTATAATAAACAAAATGTCTGGTAACTGTCTTTATSAAGCTACAAAGAGTGACCCTGGCTTCTATGATTTAAGAATAATGTAAKTTGCCTGGGTGAAAATATCCATCCTGTACAAGTGAAGCTTTTCACAGTCTTTCAGCTTTTCACAGCCTGATTATTGTAAATTTTCTCTTGGTTCAAACTCACAAAGCTAAATTTCAGAAATATTTGTAGCAATCTTTTCAGTGTACCTATTTGGTTTGTTTAGTAGTGTTTATAAATGACAGGTAAAKGACTGGGCCTCTTGCCAAAAACGCAACTAATCTGACAGTTACTTCTGTTCAGTCTAAATTYTATTTTGCAGAAGCTATTGTTTTGTTAGAGAAGTTTGGAGCAAGAATGATACCATTTGTGTTCTTTACAGTGCCAGACACATTATCATGGCTTTTAGCTAGATTTCACCAAATTTCATGTTAACACCGACCTGCTCCTTTCTTTGCAACTAGCCCCATTAAAATGAACGATTTGATGCATCTAGAAACTAATGATTCTGGTGCTTAACAGATTACRGTTATTGTGGATGTTGGCAAGAAAAAAGGTTTATGCTAGCAGAAGACAGATACAAGGACAAAAGTGTTTACATCTTTCCAGATAAAAATTTTTCAAGTATTTGGGTTGAAGAAAGTGAAAATGCAGCTCAATTAAAGTATGAAGTCTGAAGTTCGAGAAAAGTTTTTGTTTTTTTTTTTTGAAACAAAACTACAAACATAGTCAACTGACCATAATTTCAAAATTCTTTCTCTTTGATCTACTTTGCAGTTGTTTCTTTTCATGGTGTACAATAAATGTAATTATCTTTTCTTATGGACTAATTTATGGACTTTAAGGGTAAGAAAGGCTTGATTGTTCTTTTAATTAACATTCAAGGCAGGCAGAGAGAGGATGATAGTTACATCTATTATCTGGATGGGTAAACAGTAGTAAAGTGCACCCTGTTTAGTGCTCAAGTGCAATGCACAGAAATAATTTCATTGATCCAATTTACCAGAAAATTGAAAGGCTAGATAATAAGTTGGAATTTTATAGGAATGTCTAWTACTTCAGGTTTATGTTGCATTTTCCTGCAGTGAAGTGGAGAATTCAGAAATAAAGTAGCCATTAATATTTAATTTGAGCCTTGAACTTTTATGTTTTTCAGGGTTTAAAGCAGACTTCCAGCTTAATATGGTGAATTGCATTACAGAAAAATATTGTGATGTCCTCTATTTGTATGATGCTTCCAAATAGGAAAATACCTTTAGAAAATAGTTATTCGGATACCTAGCTGAAAATATACACATGATTTAAGTAGAATTGTTTAATGTGTGTTTGTTTTTCATGTTTATTCTGTCTTGGGCTGGGACAGCTTTGTGTTTGGTTTGATGCAGTTTGGTTTGCACCCTGGTCCTGCAGCAGGCWGGAGGGAGCAGAGGTGCCAGATGTGTGTGTGTGGCAGCTGAGCTGTGCCCAGCACTCTCTGCCCTGCAGCCAGCCCAGGTGGCACAGTTTGTGTCTGTGCTCCTGATCCACCTGCAGAGCCAGGGGCCAGCACTGTATTTATGCCAACACAACATTGAAATCCTTCTGATCCGGGGGCATTTGCTGCCCACAGATTGGCTTCCAAAGCTGGATGTGGATGAAGGATCCATAGTTTGGGACTATGCTGCGTGAGCTAAAGAATCTGCAGGAGTTTCCTGGAAAGATAATCCAGTCCTGTTCCTGTCATTCAGCCAAAGGCAAACATGCTGACTCTGTATGAGTCAGAGTGGTTTTTTTTAATGGGAGAGTGAGTGTTGTTTCCAAAGGAATTACACAGCCATTCCACTCCTAACATCATGTCTGGTAGTCAGAGGGTGTTAGCAGCGGCTGGCAATCTTTGTGCATTTAAATGGACACCTTCTGCTAGTAATCAGTGCATTTTTCTGAGTTACTGTTCCCTTATAAACCTATGTACTTACTGATGATTAGCATAAAATATTTCAGCTGCTAAGATTTGCTGCAGATTTTAGAACAGATCCACTTCTGATTTAAGCATGATTGCAGTAAAATTTCAAGTGGTTCAGTGAAATTGCAGGCTTGTGTTAGAATCAGMATATGGATATATGATCCAGAACTGTCTCACAATCAATAAAGCAAATTTTGAATTTTAAAACATCATARCACATTTTTTTTGCTTGTTGTGCAACCAGAAACAACCTACAGGAGAGATGTTTAAATTAGTGTGTTACAGCAAGTCTGCTGTTTGGTGCTAAACAAAACTTCCATGGCATCAAGACATTTTGGGGSCAGTGATGCTTTGATATTTGTTACGATTCTAGTGTGTGATATTAAAACTGCACATAGTGCTCTCCATCATACTGGATGAACAAGCTTGAATTTTGTTTGTAGCTAAAAGGGCAACGGTAAGATGATTTAAAAGGAAATGCCAAGGGTAATTCTCGTATGTGSAAAGGTAGTATGTGAGATATGCTGCTGTCTATAATTTCCCTGGATGCATTTCAAAATTCTCTGTCTGCAGGGACATTAGAAGCAGCTGGAGCAGCAAAGTGAAATATTGAGGATATATGTAAAGATAAACCACTCTGATTTTCAGATGCAGTATATGTTTACATTATCTTTGTAATACTTTCCTCGTTCAGCCAAGAATTGCATCTTTTTATTATGTATAACTCTGTGTTTTTATTCATTTCAGACAAGCTCTATATGGGACCAGGGCAACTGTACCATGATCTGCAGAACCTTTTACATGACTTGAGTGTACTTGGTCAAATTAGTCAATTAATAAGCAGCCTTAAAGGAAACTACCAGGTAACAAACTAAACTGGTTTATTTTTCAAGTCTGTTCTTGTYGTAAAATGGCATAGTTGCCATTCCCTCGGGTCTGTGCAAGACATTCTTTAGTTCTCTCTGCAAAAAGTGGAATAATTTTTACCTCTAGTAATGCATTTACTGTTAAGTGTTATAAATAGATTACAGCTGTCCTTCTAATCTTGTTTTCCTTTGTTGTTTTTAAGTGTAGGTGGGTGCTACAAGTGTCTGCATTTGTTCAGTAGGTGATAAGCTTATATGGAAACAGAATTACATTTTGATGTTAAGAAATTGGATTCCTGCAGTTAGRCATGGTRGTAGGAGGATGGCTGTTTGGAGGAATCTCTTGATCCCCATCCAAGCTCATAATCCTGGCTTTGGGGGAAAAATTGTACTAAAAAGTAACGATAAATCACAAAAATACAAAAGGATTTTAAGAAGAATTTTGAAAGTATTTTGCTTTAGCTTTGTTCACATTCCTTTGATTTAACTTGTATACCRGCAAACAAATACAGTACTTAGTACCAAATTTCGGAATGAGTTTTCCAGAGTCTTGAGACTTCAATCAATGACTTTTTTGTTTGGTTTATTATATGTTCTATATGCGGATACATGTAATTTTTAACTCCCACCTGCCTTTATAGGTTGTAAATATGTGTGATATGTGTGTGTATGTGTATGAATGTGAAAGCTGACTTTCTCTTGACATATCTTGGCTTCAGAGTCAAGGCATTAAATGAAACAACATTTTGTGAAAATAATTACTCTGAAAGAAGTTCATGGAAACAATGCTTTAGGACAGAGCTTCATGAGTATTTGAAGGTGAATTTCATCTGCATAATTGGGAATATGTGTAGCATAGAAGTACTGCAAGACATTCACCTATTACCATATACAACATTTTTCCACCTGCACTGACAGTCAGGGCCACCTATGCTTTGAAAACTTAAAATTCAGTCATTGTTTCCAGGTTTATGTGTGTAAGATAATTAAAAGAATTTAGTTGAGGAGTGAGGTCCCCTTCTCTATTTTTGAGCTGTCATAGAATTCTGATGGTGAAAAGTGTGTGCACTTCTGTGTACTTGTTAGTCGTAATGCTTTGCATTATTCAGGTGTTCTTTTACTGTCTGCAACAGAACACTCACCTGCAATGAGTTACTGTTTCAGTATCTTAAACAGATTTAGACCACACAGTTTGCATTATGGCTCTGTAAACATTTTGACTGAAGGATTTGAACAAAAGCATATTTTCAGTATGATTTGTAGATTTTGCACAAAATTTTCTTTAGAAGCAGAATTTGTGGATGCAAGAATAAAGTAAAAGGCATACACTTGATACAAATTTACATTTTTTAATCTGACAGRTGCTTGGGAACGTAATTTTTATATGATCAAACTGAGCAATGTGAGATTAAATCTTCAGATAAAATACACTAGCAAATATTTTACAGGTATTTCTGAAATGTGTTTACAAATTTGGSAAAATTAACCATGATTCAAATGGGGACTAATTGTAGCCCATGTGACATTATTTGTTATATGCGGGGATCACCTTATTATCCTCTTTGCAACAGGCTGGTTAGCTGATGTTGAGTCTTATTTTTTTTAATTTTTCAGAACTTAAACCAATCTGTAGCCCATGACTGGACCTCAGGTTTACAAAAACTGATTTTGAAAAAAGAAGATGAAATCAGAGCGGCAGATCGCTGTAGAATTCAGCTGCAGCTCCCAGGAAAACAGGACAAGTCAGTAGAAGTCTTGATTACAAAACTTTCTAAATTGGTTTATATATTAGGTGTAGATGTATGAGGGACAATTTGGGAATCTGTAGCTTTTCCCTCCCTTCTGTCTTCRTGGTAAGGCCCTGACTTCTGCACTTACGCCGTACTGCTGGGAGTTTTAATGTTCCAGAGCAGTGCTGTAGCTTTTCTCCTGTTCCTCAGCCCAGTGTTCTGGATGCAGAGAAGCAAGAGAGGATCTGTGTCAGTGACAGCTGACAGGGAACAGTCACTGTTGTATTCCTTCACCCGTCAGAGTGTTCCTCTCACAATATTTCATGTAGAGTGTAGGAGGATGGACATATGATATATTATAGCCTGCACACTTTAATCAGAGTTGAGTCTTTGTCTAAGTATTAGAAAATAATGAAATTTCAGCTTGCTCAACTTTTTTAGCTGTGGCTGTATTCATACCCAATGCATTTATGGTGGCTTTTTTTTTTTTTCCTGTGCTGCAGGTCTGGGCGTTTTTTTTTTTTTTTTTCCTGTGCTGCAGGTCTGGGCGGCCAACTTTCTTTACAGCTGTGTTCAATACATTTACCCCTGCCATCAAACAGTCTTGGATCAACAATTTACAAATGGCTAAACTGGCCCTTGGTAATTCTAAGTTACTCAAATTTTCTAGCAAGTTATAATAGCTCTCAGTGTACAGTGCTATTATTTTTAAAWTTTTTTTKGAGAATKATTTTTCTTTTTTGGTGAAAATTTGTTTGCAGATGTTTAAAACTGCAGTGCAGTAAATAGTAATGATTGTGTATTACCACAAAGTAATAACAGATAAAATGGGGTGTTCATTATGAAGGAATGTATTTTCTACAGTATTTTAATGAAGTCTGGTATTCATTACTAATTGTTGCATCTAAGTGAACACAAATAGACCATATCTAAGGTAGAGCAAGAGAAAATACAGTGTCGTGTGACATTATTAGTGTCTTCTGTTTGCACAGGGATGTAGGTGTCCAAACATACCTGGACGTTGCAGTACCTAAATTGAGAAACATTAACTTCCTTGAAAGCAACTTTCACCAGCACAGTCAAAATAGAATGCTTTTGTGGTGTCTCACATATGCCAGGCAAAGTAAAAAGGAAGAGAGAGTGGACGTTTCCATCATTCCAGGAGGATGGTGCTTATAATTACGATAACTAGCAGTTGGTAGTGATGTTACCTACACAGCCATAGAAATTATGTTCAACAGATTTCCTAGAGTCTGAGGAGAGGTTTGATTTTTTGAGGTTTTCCTCTTTCAATACCAATTTACAAGACCATTAAGAGACTACCCTTAACATCTTGCTAATGTAAGGTATTCTTTTTTTGCATTACCAGTATGTATGCAATCTACTCRAACTGTGAATTTTTGCTCACAGTTTTGTTGTCATTTATGCATCTATGGCATAAGAACAGCCTGATGTGTATTGACTAGTCCTTACAGAATTCTGTTCTCATTTTGTAGACAGATGTAAGTGATTATTCAGTGAAAGTATTGTGAAGTGTTTATTGTTTGTGCTTTCCATTACAGCGGAGGAAAACCTCTTAGGTTGGTTCTGCATAGAAGATGATGGCAATCAAATCAAAAAGGAGAAACATCCTCTCCTTGTTAGACACATGCCAGTGATGATGGCCAAGCAACAGGAGTTTAAGGTGAACAGAATTTTATATGAGATTACAATCAGGGTTTTTTTTTTTGTGGGATATAACTTCTAAAGAATACCATATTGCAAATACATCTGTTAGGTCACATCTTTTAGTTCTCTTGAGTTTAATGGTTTAAGACCATTAAAAACATTAGCAGTTAAACGTCCAAAAGAGTCACAGGAAAGCAAAATGCTGCAATCTTTAAGGCAGTAAGGAGCATAATGTTTATTTTTACATAGTATGACATTCACTTCTATATGTRAATGAATCACTCAGTGTAAACAGAATTTATGGGAATTTTTAATTCATCTTGAGATTTCCARGTGTGTGGAAGTAACACTGTAGGGGCTTAGAAGTAACCTAAACCTTAAAAAGGGCCAGAATCCAATCTCCATGAAAGCTGTCCTTTCCTGGTGTTCTCCTGCAAAGAACTATGTTAAATCCACCTTAAATTTCTGATTTTTATTAGTGCACAGAGAAYAATATWTTTWAAATAATTTTWAAAAATTAATAAATTGTGGGATCTCATGTAAAATGTCATTCTATTCTGAACARTGGTATAGAAATTGTCTTAATGTTTTATTTCCTAAAGTAATATGTTAGTTTAAAACCCTATTGACCACTGACTTTAATGATGAAAATAAGTACAATACTAAACCAATAGATGGAAAATGCTGGATACTGTTTTTTCATGTGTATCAGCAGGATTTCTTACTGACTAACAGTCAGTAAATCTTGTGCAAAAACAGTAATGGAAATTAAATTGTGTATGTGTGGTCAGAATCCCTATGTTAAGTTAATGCCATTGTTTTAAGAAGTGCAGGCCCTAATTGCTAGAACAGTCTACACAGGAGGGAAGCTCAGCTGGCAGCTTCACTCCAAGTGTGAGTATACAAGCCTGCATGTTGGGGGAAAATTATTGGTGATTGAAAATGCCGTTGGAATGTGTAATAGTGCTATGAAAATCTATTCCTGTAATACTGGTTTTCAGAGCCAAAGTCTACTGAAACTCTTTGATTTCCCATAGAACCATAGTCATGTTTGTCTTATTAAATAGCTTTTTTTTCTGTATTGAATACTTTCTAAAGTCACCGCTGGTGAAATAACCAGCTACTTTAAAGTTTTTGTGGAAACTGAAATTATGTATATGTTTCCTTACAGCCTAGGCATTTCTAAGACCTGAAAACTCATTCCAGAATTCATGAAGGCCCTCTTGTAATCAAATTAGAACAGAGTATTCTTATTTTGAAAGGATAGGGAAGTCTGTCACCTGTACAGCTGGGTGTTGATCTTTGCCTTGGTCACCTCAGGAGAGCACAGTGTTTGACAGCCTCAGCTCTGGGCTGACTTTGCCAGTTTTGCGGCTCCTGAAGCAATGTGGGTGTGAGCCCAGCTGTCATGGCTGGTTCTCCCAAGTCCTTGATATTACTAGAAAATATGACCTAAGTGGTGGTTTTCTGCAGCCTCAGCTGCAGTTYGTGTCTCAGGTCACAGCTCAGGGTGGAAGGAGAACCTTTGCTTGGCTGATGCTGTTTGTTGGCTCTCTGTGTGCTGCTCAGGCTGCCCAGGGGTGTAGGGARCTGTCAGAGCAAGTTTGCATCCCAGGCTTCGGTCAAGATTGAAAGCTAAACTACCAGRGCTTAACTATGGAAAAAATAATCATTTTTGACTAAGATGCAAAGTGACACAGAGGTGTAACAATGAGCCTGGGAAGTATCTAGGATGCAGGCTATCTGATTTTTCACTGGTGATAAATTTCATTGTCACAGCTCTTGTAAATCACAAGTAGATAGCTTCAGCATATGTTAATGAGGTGTGCTAAGACTGGCATGGATAGCTCTTTTTTTTTTTTTCTTTTTTTCTCATCTATTGATTTTAATTTTTAATCTGTGTATAGTGAATTTTTTTTTTTTTTTTTTATGGATAGTTTTTTTTTTTTTTTTCTTTTTTTCTCATCTATTGATTTTAATTTTTAATCTGTGTATAGTGAATTGCTTTGCTGAATAAATAATATTTTTTCTACTAAGGCAAATCACTTCGTAAGGCCTGTTGACTTCAAGGAGGTTTGTAAAATTCTTTGCACTTTGGAAAATGAAGTAAACTTGGAATTTAGAACTCTAACTTCTCCCTATTGTTCTTTTTTTTTTCCTTTTATTTTCCTCCGTTGTTCACTTGGGAGGTGATGTTCCCAGGCTATGGKGAAGCTGTCTAAGTTAATACTAACTGAGTTGTCTCTAGTACTACAATATAATCTGAAGGGCATTGATGTCTAAGATGAGAACATTAGTTTGAATTATAGAGAGTCTTGTGTAAAATGTAGTATCACACCTCATTAGAAACCTTTCTATACTCTACACAGTTATGAATYGCTTTTAAATATTTTGAAGTGTTTACATAAGTTTTAGGAAACTCTGCCATGGACAGGAGAATCAGAAATCCATGACTGGTCATAAAAATCTTTTTTCAGATCCTTGATKCTTGAATGATCTTCAGAGCTGGGATGGACTAAAGTATAGATCTTGGTTTCAGGTTTTCCTTAAATGGCCTGCATGATAAAATCATGAGTATGGTTATTAATTTACTGGCAGTAACATGATGATRTGAAACTGAGAGGGAGTCGAGGTGTGATGGATAACACTATTAGCATTCAAAATGAATCAGGCATCTGWAGATGCCTTATTGAGATGGGAAAAAAGAAAAATAAAAAGGAGGATTGTCAGCAAGACAGACCCATGGTATGCTCAGGGAGAAATTAGGAGCCTCACAAATGCAGATTGAAGGGGTAATTTAGTAGGTCTGTTAAAGTAATTTTTCATAGACCAGCAAGGTAAGGATTGGTTAGGAATGTAGTGTTGTTACAAAGAGCAGTAATGAATGAGATGTGTGGAAACAGGCTTCTGAAGAGGTAACCAGAAATGCTGCTACCAACTCTGCTGGAATAATGTATTCATTTGGGTGAGAAAAATCTGCTCTCTCAAAGAATATATGTGAGGCTGATACATCTTCTGGAGAGATGTTAGTTGAAAAAGCAGCAATAATAAGTCTAAACACAAAAATTTTAAAAAGCAATTATTTTTTTTAAAGAATATGTATTTAAGTGATAATGTTAATTTAACCTAATGAAGTGGAGTCAAGTTGGGGACTTGGAAAAACTTAATGATAAGTCATGAAGCATTTGAGCAGATCAGCAGAAGAGAATTTGTAGTCTTTGGCCTTGAATATCTGTAGGAGTAGATAAGGAATGTGCAGCTGACCCTCCCCAAGGGAAGCTGGATGAGCTAAACTGACTCCTTGCCTTATGAGATTCTTTGATATCCTTAAATGTTTTAGTTAATTACAACATAAAATAAACAGAAACAGGTTTTTTTTTTTTTTTTTAATGTGGTAACAGCTCTCTTTTCTTCTCTTTGAAGATTGAATGTGCTGCTTATAATCCTGAGCCATACCTTGCTGGAGAAACTGAGTCAGATTCCTGTGCTATGGAACATGGTTTTCTTTGGGTAAGTGTAATCTTTAAAATCTCAAAGTGGCTGTCTCCTGTTTCTTTCCATTGCTTTTTGTGACTCTTGGCGATGTGTGAATGTGAAATAAATCTTGGGTTGATTTTCTCCTCTTTGCTTGTTTGCTTAAAGATAAAAGGTTAGCTATTAATTTGTCCATGTGATTTTGCTGTTCTCTGTAGGGTGTCAGTTAAGTGTGTGCAATTTGTGCAGCACAGAACGAATTCCACAGTGCTGAGCACATTCAGAAGGGAGTTATGTGCTAATTTGTAATGATGGCTGTTAAAAGCCATATGAGCTAACACTGTCCTACTGTCTGTTTTCCTATTTGAAGAATGTTTTAGCCATAAATAATCTGTTTAAATGTGTATAGGAAAAGAGCTACTATGCATATTGCAACGACCCCAGATATGCAGATATTCCAGCAGAACAAATGAGGTGGATACTAGTTGTTCTTAAAAAAAAAAAAAAAAAAAAAAAAGGGCAAGTTAATGATTTCTGGAGCTTTTCTAGTTACTGCAGTACTGAAATTTTAAGTATTGCTAATTAAAAGTTAGGAATAGCTATTCTTAGTGGTCTTTTTCAGGTGATCCGTATAATTTCTTTTGGTCTTTGCCATTTGTAAACAGTCTTGCAAATGGCAAGACTGTAAACAGTTTTGCAAAAACATGCAAATTAAACCTTTGTACTACTACAAAATATTCTTTCTTTTTCTATTTTATTTCATATAAACAGAATTACTATACAAAAACATCAGCTGCTGCTTGTTTTTTTTTCTTTGCTTTTCTTTGTTTGTTTGCTTGTTTGTTAGTCTCTTTCTTTACTTCTCTCTCATCCCTAAAATGTACAAATTTATGGACATGTTGATGTTCTGGATCAGGGAGAAATTTAGGATACTTTACCAGCAAGTTTATAAGATACTTTCTTCTGGGACAGAGYATTTCTTTGTAGATGTGTTACTGTGCAAAGGATAGAGCTCAGCTGTATTACCTATTTTAAAAGAACCTGAGATTAGAACACCAGATATTAAAATAGCAAATTTCACAGATACTGACAGTAATTACATTATGTAATGTATATAYATTTGAGTCAGATATCAGTATGGGCTATAATATTATTCCTGCTTTCTAAAGAAACTTGTTTTGTAAGTATACAAGGCAAGTTTGTGTATATAATGTTTGACATCTCTTGTATTTCTGCTGAATGATTCTACTATGTCTTAATGCATGAAAATTCATATTCACAYATATAATTAGAGATGCAGTCTTCAGTTAAAATTCCAGTCATTTTTTCTTGCACATGCTGATCTTCCTGGAGACGGGTATCAGTCATGGTCTCTATTTTTTTTTCATGTTCCTTTTTCCCATTCAGATTGGCAGCTGTACTAATCAGATGGGCCAGATTGCAATAGTCTCATTTCAAAGCTCCAGCCCCAAGGTTATTGAGTGCTTCAATGTGGAATCACGAATTCTCTGCATGGTCTACATACCAGAGGAGGAGAAGCTGAAAGAGCAAAACAAAGCTCTAGACTCTGAAAATGCTCTTGCAAAAGCTTCTAATTTGCCTACTATTTGCCTTGGCATGGAAGAAGGAAGGTAATTCTTGGTTTTGGTGTAATGTGTATAGTTTATTGATTAAGTTTGCTGTTCTATAGCAAAATTGTGTGAGATATTTCCAAGAAAATGTCTACTTTTTAAAAAAGTATCCCGGTGACCTCAATGTATCCTTTCCACTTAAAAGAAGTAAAAAAAATTAAATTACACCATATGGTATATGAAATTAAAGCAGTGCATCTCTCTGATGAAAGAGAATTAGTTCATCTTATCTCAAAAACATAGGTACTACTTTTGTAACATTACAGCATAATCTTCATRTATCGGAAAATTTTCAGAATGGCAAAGAGGAATTCATTAATCTTTTGCCCTGTTGTATTATGCAGGATTTGTCACATGAATAAATAATATTGCTGTATATAAGTACATTATATTATTGCACGTAAGTGTGTAACAACATGTGATTTTAGAATAACCAATATAACTAATGTAATAGAATAGCCAATATAACTATTCTAACCAATATAAATGAAGGAGAACAAAATTCTCCAAGTAAAATGTCATTTCTAGAAATTAATGATTTGATTCCAGACTTAACAGTTAKGGAAATTTCAATTGTGACATCTGGTAGTGAGTTTTTCTTTTATTTTCCTAGTTCTTCAGGTAATATAATTTTTTTTTAAACTAATAAAGTTATAGAAAATCTCACAATAAGGACTTGGAGCAGAATTTTTATTATGTCTCTTTTTTGAATAACTGTTTCTKCAGACAAGATAATAAGAATGTGTTGTCATATGTCAGTGTTAAGTAACCTCAAATTGTCTACACAGACATTCTGGAGTGTCAAGAATTAAAGGAGAAAATCCTTTTCCCCCCAATATTTGATTATAAATCTCTCTTTTGCATATTCTAATAAGAATAATGTAAAGCATAATTTCACAGGTCTGCTTTTTTCTTGCTTCTTTTTATAGCATTTCTGTTTACAAAAGTTGCCAAGGCTCAAAGAAAATTCGACTTCAACACTTCTTTACTCCTGAAAAATCAACTGTTATGAGCTTAACATATAGGTCTCAGTACTTATTTGCTGGCTTGGTAAATGGAAATATCTCAATCTACACAAAAGCAGAAGGTAATATAGTGATATGGTTTGATGGCATCCTGAGGAACTCACATGTCAGTGTATTTTGGCAGAATTTTCCACTATCATATTTTCCAAAAATTCTTTGTAAAACTGCTGAATTAGGGTTACTMCTCTTTCCGGTACGTCTGAAGAGAMTTGTTGTCTCCTTTTGAAGGATAGTAGGAACTTTGATACTGTTCCCACTTTCACCATATATGCATATGAAAACTGATTTTTCCCTTTTAGCTTAAACCCTAAGTCTTCATTGTTGCAAGAGTCCAGAAATTTATCTGCTAACAGCAGTGCATTTTACACAGCACAGTGCTAATTCCCCCTAACTGCCTAGTATTGATGTTTCTGAAATACAGAAATCTCCCATTGGCAGAGATGTCTGTGTCTCTCATTTAAAATGACAACCCCATTTTTACTGTACAGATGGGATAATTCTTTCCTATGTGTGCAATTCACRTATTTCCTGGTTGACTTCCTTTTTCTATTAGCATTGCAGTTGGTTGTTTTGTATCTAGCTAAATAATTGGCTCAAATAATTTGAATAAAGGAGAATCCCAGGCAATTCTTCTGAACCACAACTGTCTTCTCTAGAGCTGGTTCAGGGGGTTGTCTGTATACTCCACTACATTTCACTAACTACCCTGCAGTGTTGCATATGTATCTAGTGGCTCAGTTCAGAATCAGTGAGTCTTTGCTCAGGGTTTGAAACCTTAATGTTTTTAGGGAAATGTTAGYACAGTCTCCTAACCTTGCAGAGTCAGCAGAGGTCTGCCTTATTTGTGTGAGCTGCAGTGATGATGGTTGTCATGCTTCTCTAATGAGGTGGGCCCTGTGAGCAGTTCAGCTGCATTTGTGTGGCACTGTACCTTGGCTACTAAATACTACCYGTCTCTAGCTGAGGAACCAAATTCAGTATCTGTAATCTTGGAATAAATTGTGTGTCTACTGTTAGATCATATAAGGACTTGTTTGGGAAAGGTACAGGATGCATTTTTTTTTTCCACCAAGCAACAAAGGATCTGGAAAGATGTTGGTAAAAAGACTTCCTTTGTCCAGTTGTCTTCAGCCCAGTARGTTTCCTGTTGAGCTGTTGTCTGTGATCTGAAGCCAGACATTAGATTTCAGTTCCCTTTAGAATAATTTTTTTATAACACTGAATAGCATTATTTTTCTTTGTTTTTGAGGCACAGGAGTGAGATCTTGAACCCAGATTAATACCACTTTTGGTGTTTCAATTTCTCTGTGTACCGGGGAGGGGTATTAAAGTGAATCTGTCATCTTCTCTGAAAGGTGTATTTAAGCTGTTTTAAGACTGCAGTTGCTGTCACTCAAGTTTTTCCAGAAAAAGACCACTTCAAAAACACAACTGACATTCTTGGCAGTATAGCTAAGAAAGGATTCATGGGTTGAGTATCTGCAGAGGGTGTTAAAGATGGGGCAGAGTTGTTATCCAGACTGCATTACAGTGTGGTTATGAGATGGAGGTTGTTGCATTGCCCAGCATCATAGCWTCCCCTGTTTATCTTCTGAAGACACTGGTTTTGGGCAGGGAGATATTCATAGAGCCTGTCAAAGTCCAGCTGATGATCGCTGGAGCTTTGAGATGGGAAATACTCAGTCATATTTTTCTGACTCTCATCAGTCAATGTTGTAGTCCCTTTCCTTACAGCTTGGTCAGTGGGGCTTTCTTCAGTTCTCCATGCCCCATGGCAGTTGTGTGATTCAGCTGCTCTCCTGTTAGTGTCCATCTTCCTTGTAGCTGGCTGCTGTGGTTGTGTGAGGCGCTCAGCCCTGGAGRGGTGTTTTTATGAGCACTGACCTATTTACCAAACAAAGGCATCCAAGCACTGGAATGGGAGGGAGGGGGAGAACAACCTCTGAGGAGCTTTGTGCGATTCATCAGGGCTGCCTTCTGTTCTACAGAGCRGGTACTCTTCAGCCATGCACTTCAGCTCAGACTTTGGTCTGTCATCATAAAGGAGATTAAGAAAAGATTTAGAAGTGARTGTGAAATACATCACTGTATTACATCTTGATTTGAAGCCTGAGACAAGTGCTGTGAGRTGCACAGGAAAAATGGTAGTGCTGCCTGTTACAGGTTTCTGTGAATGAAAAAGGATAATCTTTTTTCTAGGAATCTATCTCATAGTCTCTGATAGAGTTGGGGTCCTTTTGTCTTCCTCTCTGGGTAGAAATTGTGTGGATCAGTTCAGTTGCTGAAGCTCGATGCCTTACTTTGTGTAGGCAAAGACCCTCTACTTGTGTCATTTGGTTTGCAGTACCCAAATAGCTCCAGCCTCTCCAGTGGTTTTCAGATAGGTCAGTGCACATAATATGCATTTTATTTGTTTACAAACAGCAGGTGCTCACTTCTGACTTTCTTCACTGGAGAGCTTTATCAGATCAGCAGCATCCAGAGTGTTCTCTGGCTGCAGATATTCTTGTCTGGAAGGAGTGACAAGAAAACTGAAACTTAGAAGTCTGTACAGTAAACCAAGGAGCAAATGCCATGTTAGTGAAGAGTTGGAGGTGCACARCATCCCTTCTGGAGGGTAGTCATGTTTTACAGAGACACCTCTGTACCCACGTGTTTTCACTTACAAGGCTGAAAATACTTAAGCTTTAGTGTAAACCAAAAACAAAGTTATGAAGTGYTACTTGGCTATTAAATGTCAGCTGACATGGTGATTTGTGAAAATRTCACAGAAAACTAGGGTGTAGGTTAGCTAATATGTTAATTGAAAAAATAGTACCCCTGATAATTATCCTCAATAATCCTTAATTTTATGTGTGTGAGAAGACTTGTTTGGGGTGCTGTGAAACAGCTAGGGAATTRAATGCTGTTGTATATAGGAATGATGCAAAGAGTGATGCAGACTACRAATTTTCTGACACCATATTTGTTGGGAACTTACTTTATAGGTCAATCAACTTTTGCACAGTTATCAGKGTGAAAAATTCTGCACTTACTGTTTGCCTCAAGCTGAATTAATATTTCCATGCAAAACACGTTTAGAAGAGGTTAAGGGGAAAGTGTGTTATATTGTCTTTGTTTAAAAAAAACATAATAAAACCCCTTTGTGATGATTGGAGACAGCCCAGCAGATGTTCTGAGTGATGTAATAGCAAAAAAGGTCAGCACGTGTTTGACTTCCATTCACAAAAGTATCTTAGGAAAGGGAAATTACAATCTTTATATAATATAGGTGTATTGTTCCTGATATACTGTAGTCAGTTCCAGCTACTTCCTTTTTTCTGGACATTGATATACATTTCCTTTCCATAAAGTTCTGTACAGAGTACAGAGAGAAAAAGAAAAAGAAAATAAAAACTCAGAAAAAAGAAAATAAAAACTCTGATTGTGGCAGAAAGTAGAATTAATATTTTGGTAGTTTCAGTAGGAATTTGTTGAAGTGAAATACTTAACAGCTGAGGCAATTTTGGCTGTGTACAGAACAGAAGAGACTTCASTGGTAAGAACTTAGGGAGCTCTGAAGTTGGTCAGAAGTTTTGATGACTTACTTGTGCAAAGAGGCCTTGTGACACTAATCAAGTGAKCATTTTCAGAGATTAATATAAAGGAAAATAACCAAAACCAAAAGGAAATACAAGAGGAAGGGGAAACAGCTACAACAGTGACAGAGTAGCAAATCAGTTCACTGACAAGGTACCTTGATGGATTTGGTAAAACACTTGTGTCCTCTGATAAATTGAGGAAAGGAAGAATATGTGCAATGTAAAATASTGATACCAAAGTCAGAGCTTGAGTGGATCCATCTACTGCTCCAGCTTGTCTGAAGAATGTATTTCTGGCWCATGATTGCCACTTCAAGTAGATGTTATGAGAGGTATTGTTACKAACAAGAAGCAGTGGTTTTACACTGCTAGGACGAGGACTAGAGCAGTGATACTGGAGCAGAGATAAAATACTGTTGCCTTTGCAGTGTCACATAATACTTATTACCAGAAATATGTTGACAATATGTTGAAATATGTTCTCATATTTATGTATCTTATGCTGAGACCTCCAGTACCACCCCCTGTATAACTTCAGGAAGAGCTCAATCAGTTATTGAGCTTGAAGGATTTGATGCAAATGTGAGGAAAAAATAAGTRTGCATGTATAGTATAGGACATTCCTAGTTGCACGTTGTTTAGAAGAGCAGACCTGAGTGTCTCATCTTTTTTCAAGTGATAAGGAATGTGCCAAACTTTTTACTTCTCAAGGTACCATTTTACTCCTCCACAGTGCTGGTTTACCACGTGATGGAAAAAATGTTTGTGCTCCACTGCACTAATTAACCAAGAACTGCTGTTCCCAGGGCCGTGTTGGCAGCTYTGTTGAAGCCATCAATAGTGCTGCTAAGCAAGAGAGGAAGCTGTCAACAAAAAAGCTTGCTTGGTTCAGCTTGACTGAAAGCATAAAGGAAGGGAAAACTACTCCAAACTTTAAAGAGACTTTCTGAGGAAATAAATTATATGTTAATAGGYTATCTCACATGAAGACCTGAGTGCACCAGCTAATTATAATTATTAAAAGTACTAAATATTTGAAAATATTTATAAATTAAATTATAAGAAGCTTATTCTTATAAATTATTGTAAAATAGTATTACTTTCCTTCATTGGATTTTGTGGAAACAAGCCACAGAAAGATGGAATAGCCAACATTGTGTCCTATAAAATGGACATTGTTTTAAAACTTAACCTATCTGGTTAAAATTGAGTGAATAGAAGGATAACTAATTGTTCAAAATTTGTAAAAATCACAGGATTATTAACAAAATTCACTAATGCAAATAATGTTCTTATACATTAAAGTCTTAGAAATATTTTATCAGTTTGAGAGACCTTACTGATGCAGCTAAACAGTCTGATGTATGCATTGCAAGATACCTTTCAACATTGGTGTATAAATTGTGGCATGTAATTTCTGGATAAATCTAACAAGAGAGCATCAAAAATAGTGGCATAACACACTAGCATAACAGAAATCTGTTAGTATAAAATCTGCCTTCAGCTTTTTTAAAATAGTCCTCTAATGTGTAAATATCAGACATCTTATATACAACATAAATATACGACATCCAATTTCCAGAGGACCCTAGATTCATTTCTATATTTAACCCTGTTATCATATTTTGTAGATACATCCCGTTCTTGCAAGCAGCTGTACCTGCAATTATAGTATGGCTTGAGATTCTGTTGGCAGAAGTTTTATCTTGGCTACTAATCTTGCTTTTCTTTTTTGCTAGGTAAAAATAAATTTATTCAGTCAGTAACTACCAAAGGAATTTATAGCCTCGAACAAGGCTGTTCCTTATCTTTTTGCAAGTGCTGTGACTAATTTTAAGTATCTGGGTAGTGCCAGTTGTTGGAATTACTTACATAARTATGTCTTGAATCTGCAGGTGTTTACACAAGTAGGATAGAGATAATGCTTCTTTTCACTTAGCTTTTAGAAGCAATGAACATTGGATCAGACAGATAACATGAAATAGCCAGTGTCAAACATGAAGTCTGTACAGGCAGATATTGAACAGGGTCTGCTGAGATCTGGTGAGAGAGGCAGGGAGTATTATGTTTTCTTCCAAGTGTGATTTTGATAGTATTGAACCACTTGTGAACTAGACACAGACTTGCTAAGTGATTTTGGAGATACGTGATAAATTCTTGTTCAGCAAAATGAAGTCGTGATCTTACTTTTAGCCAGCAGCCTGTGGTTAAAGCATTTCCAGAAGTACGTCGGATTACYAGGCATAATCCCCTGCCTTGCTTGAGCAGATTTTTACCCGTACTTTCCACTCTCGAGGGATTTCCCTGGCTGCCACAGAATGAGAGGAGAGAGATGCACAGGGCTTGATTTGTCCTCCTGGTGCCATACCACTTTGTATAATTAATTAATCATTCACTGTGGCAGGGTCCAGAACACAGCTGGCACATCATTTAAATGCTGCTCTAATTACTAGACCAGAGAATGTCCCCCTACCCTTTTTTCCCCTCATCTGTCTCAAATACTGTCTGATCTGGAAGACAACAATGCTTGCAGGAAGAAACAAAAAAGTACCAGAGAATAGCCTTATCACATGATTAGGGTTGTAGGGTATAATGATAACTGTGGATTTTTCCTGGCTTGATTCATCAAGTGGGATTTCAGTTGCAATTTTTTTCATGAAATCGTGGTAACATGAAAGATACTAGGTCTCTGTCTCACCTTCATAAATCCCAATGAATTCTTTAACTGGATTGTCAAGTACTTCGTTAGCACACACACCAACAGAAAGTAGTTTTGTGGGAACTGAGTTTTGTTAGTTGATATGTCGATATGTTGAATCAAATATTCATTACAATAGTGCTATTCATAACATTGATAGTATTGAACTTCCCTTCTTACCTTCTTAATTTTAAATAAGACTTGATCAAAATTATTGAGGCTTAATGCTTAGTCATTTGAGGAGTTTTATGGAACTTTAGGGCATAAAGATACATATTTTTTAAAAAAAGAAACACCTTAGATGTTTGAAATTAATTTTAAGCAAAATGTAAATCTGAGTCCCCAGCTGAGATCCTGAAAATCCYTATTCACCTGTTGTTCCAGTTTCAGCTATAATTTTATACATAAATTAACATRTATCTTGAATGTATTTAAGAGAAAGAGTTGTTGAGTTCTATGAAGTTTTGTTTTACATAAATGTGCTTTTCTGTGTGAAAATATAACTAGAAAAGATAKTTTTTTGCTCAACATGTCTGCTCTTTGCCCAGACTCACAGTCTTTATCTCTCAGAAAAGGCAGCAAGAATGTACTAGAATTACCCTGGGTTATCCCTAAGAATGGTGTTACAAACAGGTTGTTGTTCAACTTCTGCAGTCAGCATCCCTTGCACACTGAAAGTTGTGACACACTCGTGTGCAGCTTCACTCTCTGAAGGCTTTTCACTGCCTGCAGTGGTTACAGCAATCATAGGGTATGGGCAGCCCCCAGGTTATAATTCAATTTGGGGATAATGTGGTTGGTAGAGAATGGAAATTTTTCCAGAATTTTGTTTATTACTAATGGTACATATGAGTCATAGAGAACACAAGAGTCACTTTGACATTGCTGGGAGAGTTTGCAGACTAATAACTGGAAGCACTCTTCTCAATGCAAACTAAAATAATGAAAATTATTTTGACAGCCTGAAACTAAATGTCACTTTTACAAAGATGCTTTCAGAAGAGAGCCACATCCTGAGAATGACTCAGCGAAGGTTGTATTGCACAGATGACAGAAATTTTGAGAAGTACTCCAGAAATGAGGCTTCTCATTATTATWGTTGCTACTGTTATTGGTGAAGCAGGAAATTTTGTACTCCTTTACCTAAGCAAATAGTTGAAGATGCACTTGTTTTCTGGAGGGCAAAGAAAAATTGTACTTAAGTGCTTGCCTAAAGATGTGTTTACTTTGGTCTCATCAATCAAAATTCAAGTCGTTACTGAGTTGAAACCAGTGTCAGAAAAGTAGACAAGTTTTCTGCAGCTTGTGCAGGAAGAAWGCTTGAGGAAATGGTGCTTTTTTGAAATATTTAATGTCAGTGTAAAATCCAGTTACTTTTAACATATTTTTATGTTATTAATAAATCACCATAATAGTAATGTGATCTTTGAGACTATGTTCAATGAGCACTTACAATATATAAACTAATATGAAAGCATTAAAATTGTTATTGACATACTTAGTATGTCAATTTGCATGTGTAAAAGACAGAGTGGCAACTACTTCAAGAGGCTCATGTTGCTGGCTCTTAAATTTGGGCGTAAATAATCTGCTAGTCCTTGTTTCGAAGAGATGACAATTGAGAGTGACCAGAGCACTAGGTGGAAGCATGCAGTTCTTACCAGAAGCTCTCTGAATAACTGATTGTGCTACATACACACAATTTAATTTACATCTGGTAAATGCAGTCCAAAGAAAACACTGTGGGTTTTATAATTAGTGGAAAAAGTAAGAAAAGTGAAGATATGGCACAAGACCAAGTTTTCATTTCTCTTTTTTTAAAAAAATCTCCTTCTTAAATGAAGYGTCTAGTCGCAGGAAGGTCCATTCCATTAATATGCTCTTAGAGAGTCATCTGTGCTCATTAGACCCTACAGTAAAAACCTTCCTGACTACTTTGCACATGAAAGATGATTTTGTCCTAGTTAGAAATTGATTAATCTTGAAATAAGTTGGTTGTGAGCTCCTTCTGAGTTGGAGACAAGTGTGTCAGCCATGGGTTTCTGACTGTACTTCCCCTAGAAAGGAAGGCAGTTGTATCAGAACAGGAAGGTAGTATTCCTGGATTATAATTGGATCTAGATAAAATTTGTGCTGTTGACAGATCTATGAGTACTTGGGTTTGGGTTTTCCCCTAAATGTTTTATCCTTTAAACTTACCCTGGGAGCTCAAAGTAACTATACAGAATCACAGTGTACTTTGAACTGGGGCAGCTTGCAGAAATTCAGGCAGGGAGCTTTTCAGAAYTGTTTTAAAACAAAATCCCCATTTGATTGTGTAAAACCTTTCTTCTTTTTTTTATTGAAGATGGGACATGGAACCCGGAACCTCAGAAGATCGTTAAATTGGGGGTCCTGCCAGTTAGAAGTCTGCTCGTGATGGAGGACACCATTTGGGCTGCATGTGGTGGACAAATTTTTATAATCAGCACTGTGACACATTCCATAGAGGTAAACACTTCTAAAAGCATTGCTCACATATTATGCTACAAGGTATAAGCAGTGAAATATTAAATACGAAAATCTGTTTAAGAAGCAGCATGATTCAGGAAGATTTTTATTGAATATGGTCTCAGTTCTGTGAAATCCCTCTCCCTCAGTTTGTAATTCTGCTGTTGTGTTTCTGCTGATGTGTCATTAGACCTTGCTTCCATTTATGGGAACCCACTATTTTCCATGAGTGCTTGGAACTGATAGAGTATTTGGACCTAGAAATTTTCTTACAAATAAAAGGTGAGGAAAGGCAGCTGAGAAGTCAGTGCCTATAGGCATTTCATGTTAATTACGGAAGAAAGTTAAATGAAGAGACTGCCTCTACATACTTASATGTTTTATCTTGTGATAATTTCATAATGTATTTTTTCAGAGTTTTGCTTCTTAGTGGCCTACAAAAATTTTATTTGCGCAAGAGCAGTTTCTGATGAATAGTCACACAAAAGCCAACTTTTCTGGAATGAGGGAAGAGTGTTAAGCATTCAAACTCATATTTGTGATAGAAAGTGTTAAGCCCTTATTTCTGTTGAAATTGCAGCTTTCATCAAAAGAACATCTTTGTAGTCCAAAGTTAAAAGCTGATGAAGAATTAGGAATGCACCCTCTCCTTCAGCCTACAGTACAGTGTCACTGAATTGCATGATGTTTACAGCTATGAAGTTCTTTCAAACAGGAGTCATGATGAGCTCACAGCCTCCTTCTTTGTGTGCTTTGTTGCTGCTTTTTTGTTTCATTGATGATCGTGTTTTCTCSCAACAATTGTCTGTTTGGTACAATTGATTCTGTGAGTCACTGTCATGGGTTTGCAGGGAAATAGCTAACATCCTAATTTCCTCTGTCTTTCTCTGTGTTTTCTGGGTGATTAGTTTCATCCAATAAGATGCTTGGATTGTGTATTTTCCTACTTGCTTTTCTTTAAGGCTTGTTTCCTTGGTGGTTTGAATGGTATGAATAAGGAAAGATTTTGGAARGGTGGTGTGGATAGGTGCTTGAAATGGTTTTAGTTTCACAGCCTCTGGGACTCATAGCTACTGTTCTACAGGCTGTGGTGGCAAATTTCTGATTCTCACCAGGAAAAGGGTAAGAAATCACAGCCAGATTGTTCCTGTATGAGGCGGGATGTGTACAGCAGTTTATCTGTATAAAAACTGCATTTACAGTTTATCTGTCAATAAGTCTGGCAATTCTGGCCTAATTCTGTCACAGAGTTCTCCCTAGATTAGGTGGCAAGGCTGCAGTTTGGGCTATGCTGGACTGTTTTGGCAGAGGAGAAAAAGCCCAGAGTTAAACAAGCTTTGAGGAATAAAGAATTGTGCTGTATTTTGATGCATTGCTCTGTCATAATACTGTACAACATCGTGGACTGCAGTGCTGAAAACAGAAGTTTGGAGTGATAAAATAGCAAGTGCTCTACCAATATCTCTCAAACATGGCAGTTTAATTTTCCAGCTGTTACTACAGACTTTCCTACAAAAGCATCACAGGTTTCTTCTCATTTCTCAACTAAGCCATCTGTTGTATTCAGAGCTCAGGTTATTATAGGTCCACTATACACACAATGAGTGCTGCAGCAAACAACATAAACRTATGAGTTATGCTTTTTTTAATGCAAATAATTTTGTGCAAAAACATGATGATTTTCTGTATGGCTGGCTGAGGGTCATTGTTTTTATTTCACACAAATACCCACAGCATAGCATGTCATATTCCTCATAGAATTGTGATTGAACGATGATTTRCTGTTGCCTCTTTATGGGTCTTAAGACATACTGATCTCTTTGTTATGTCACCAGACTGAACAGGCCAGTAATGTTTTCAGTGTTGCTGCCTACTCAGTTACCTGACTTAACTTCCTAGATTTGTTTCCAAAAGYGGTCTGCTATGATGTCCTTACCATATTCATTGGCAATAGATGATGTATGAGGCAATTTAAACTGTGTCTGTATCAAATACTTTAACATCAGCAGCTGAATACATCTGAACTGCCTCTTCTTTACTGTGAAGAACAGAAGCTTTGCTATATGAAGGGAAGCAGCAGCAAGGAAATGCTTGTTCTCCCTCTGTGCCCTCTCTTGCTGAGAGTTAGTGGTAATGATTTGACTCAAGATCTTTTGCCTAAACTTAATCTTCGCTCTGTCAGCAGGGATCCAGRTATTGCCCAGGGCTCAACTGTTAATCTTCCCTCTTTACTGGACTTCTTTATATCTCCATATACTCATTGTGGAGGTGCTCCATATATACCCCAATGYAGCTGCTTGCTAGTCCTTGCTGCTTGCTGTCATGTATACATAATGTGTGCTTTGCATTGTATATGTTATCAGTAAAGACACCTGACAAAACTTTAAGGCCATATTTGTCCAAGCCCATAAGCATATCCAAAACTATTTTGTAAACTGGTCCTTGTGAGGCACTCTTTGCTTCATAGGTATCTCATATTTAACTGTCTGTGCATTTGCTAAGTGCAAAGTACATTATCCTTGAAGACAGTATCATTCCACGCTTCCTTGCTTTGCTAAGATTTTTATTTAAGCTTTTTTCTTTATTTGATTTTTAGTAAATGAACAGATTTGGCATTGTGTGTATTGGGTTTGAATATTACTCACTTCTGCTTTTTTTTCCCCCTCTCTGATATGGAATACTCCCAATTGGCTTGTTCTAATGATATGTTACTATAATACAATGTTTTAGGTAATGTCTTTCCTTGGCACAGTGTCCCAAACTGGCACAATGCCTCAAGACCCTTGGCAAGATACATGTGAGAAATGAATCAATTGTTGTTATAGATATTAATTATATACTCTGATACTCTTTCTGTGAAGAAGAAATTGGTCACTTAATTGTGACCCCTGGTCTGTCAGTTGTATAGACCTACATCCAATAATGGTCTCTGTGCCTGTGGCTCCTTGCACTCTGCAAAGGTAGTTTGTGTTTGTTTAAAAACTTCAGAAAGCGCCAGAGTATTTAATGGAATTAAGTCACCAATTGAATATCATTCCATTCTAGTCTGTTTGTTTTGTTTTRAAAACTTTGCTAACTATACAGGAGTTCCACGGAAATGTTCAGCTGAGTAAACAAAACAAATGGAAATCCCTACACACGAGCGTGTGTTGCCTGAACATTGTAGCTTCTTTAAAGCGGTGAAAGACAATTGTTTGAGTTGASGATAATGACACTCATTATCCTCTTGAAGTGAAGCTGGAGAAATGGTGGCTCAGCTCTTGGTGCAGCTGTTTGGTGTAAGGGAGCATCCCCTGGAAAGAAAGGCTGTGCTRTGTCCCATGCTGCTGGAACACAGGGAGCTGCACGGGGCTGTGGAATCCACCGTGCTGCTGCAGGCAGAATGTGAGAGCCCGAGGGGAAAAGCCAGGCTTTGAATAGACAGGAATGTCGGTATGAAAACTAAAAGAGAAAAAGAAAATAAAGTTCTATTCTTTTGATAACAAAAGGAATAAGACATTTTTGTTCTTTTATATCTGTATGTCTTGTTATGAGAAGAAAAATAGAAGAAAAAGGACAGCTCATTGTTTTTCAGGTAGACATGTAAGTGGAACAGATGTCAAAGCTCTCCTTTCTGCAAACATTTATGCATAAGAAGGTACAGCTTTGGGGCATGTTCCTGCTCCATATTAGAAGACTCTTTCAATGAGAAGAATAGTTCTTTTTACAGGTTTCTTGTCATGTTTGCAATGTGCAGTTTTATTTTAAATGGGTCTGTGTGTTCCAGCCGACAGCTGTACGAATGGCAGGACAGACTTAAGTGGGAGTATAATGAGTTGGCTGGTAAGAATGGAATGTGACAAAAATGCATGTGCAAGTTGTTTTCAGTGGCACCAACAGGGTTGTCAGCTGTGGTCAGCTCACTCCAGAGAAAATTCTTTCCACACAGTCTTCGTTTTTCTTCTCATTTCAACCAGTGCAAGTTGCTGGTCAGCACTTCACTTCAGCAGCCGTGGGTCTATCGCTTAGGAGTTCTCAAAATCCAGTTAGTCATCAGTGTAAGGCTGTGTGAGTCTATAAACAAAGTGTTTTTTGCAATGGAACATGTGTGATGAGAGTATCAGGAAATCTGRTATTATATAAGGTAATGATCTGATATTATATAAGGGCTGTCTCTGACTTTGACAGATATTTTTATGGATAAATTCTTCTGTTGAATAAATGTTATGACTTTCAAACTGTATATATAATTTGATTACGAATGAATGGTGGCTACTTGAGGGAAACAGTGAATATAAATGTGTCTGCCAGAGTTGCTTACCTTGCATTCTGCAGTGATGTTATTCAAAGAATCAAAAGGTAATACATTAGCACTCAAAAACTGAACCATTGCCTGACAGTGAAGAGAAACTTCTCTGTCCATTTACTAAAAACTGAACACTTGAAGAATAGTGTTAACAAACAAAAAACACAAAAGATAATTCCAATTCTCTTTAAACAGCAAATTTCTCAGTGAGAATAATAATGTATGAAGTAATAAAGTATGAAAAGAAAATTAAGTGCTTATTAAACATAATACCAAAAGTTATGCTTTGTGAAAATTCTAAATTTTTTTTTTCTTTCTCTCTGATCTTAGTCTGTGGGTTGAATTTTGATGGAAAATTTGGCCAATATATCTATAACCTTATTATATTTAGACTTTAATGGAAAAAAAACCAAATTGTAACTCATTGTAATGTCTGGAAAATTTAAGTGTATTTCACAAGGAAGAAGGAGCTKCTTCTGAATTTTTCCGCAAATATAATAAAGAATTTATAATATGTTAAGTGAACATTACTTAGAGCAGTTACTCACTTCCAGACCCCTCAGCAAGAGATTTTTATCTAAGGAACAGTTTATCATTTATTTAGCTTAGTAAGTTTTATGTTTATCAGACTAACTTTCTGATAATAGCTGGCATAACAATAAAAGGCTGTGTTCAACTTCAGAGACAGTCCTTTTACAAGACAAAACTGGGAGGAAAAAAAAATCCCTCCTTCTTGTTAATGATTAAGAAACTTTACTACAGCTTTATCTCACATGTTAGTAGAGACATGTAGAGAGGTTTCTRTCTTTCTGGGTTGTTACAGGTTGTWAYTGTGAAGGTMCTASAGCAAGAAAAAGGTCTGTCTTCAGAGTGTTGTGTTACATTTAGAAAGAGGATTTTGGCTTTTAAAATGAGAAGCATCAATTGTTTAAAGGATAAGAAAACAAAATAATTGTGAAATTCAGAAGCATCAAAAACCAAGCCACAATGTTAAGATTCACACTGTTATGTGTGTCACAAATAATTCTGTGTTTATATTCTTAAACACTCTACTTTCTAAATATGACTTTTTATTACATTCTGTTGTTCTTGCTATTAAAAGACCACCTGGCAGAACAAAAAAAAAAAAGTATTTTTTATTGTTGAAAGAGAAGTTCTGCTGTAGGTATAAGTACAGCTGTGGTAGTTTTCCCAAAGGAGTATGAGTAAAGAAGTACAAAATACTTTTTAAGTCTAAGCTGTTTTGGGCTTACCAGTCCCTGTCATCCAATGGCTTCTATTTTTAAAAAACAAAATCTGAGTTACTCTGTAACTAGGTAGAACTTTGGCTCAAGACCTGAGATCATTCCATATTAATGATTTTATATTTAAAAAAAAGTCTCAGGGAAATCAACATGTCATATGCAGCTATCAGACCATATCCTGAGCAAAGCAGAGGAAGCTTTGTCCTTGTCAAAGAGGATGAAGATGCAGTGCCTACACTGAAAAGCTGGTAAGAAAAATTGAGAGATATCCTTAACTTCACCTCCCCACAGAGCCCTTGTTTTTCTTGCAGAACCACTTTGAAGCCCATCAAGAGGAAGGGATGGTGATCTCTCACATGGCTGTGGCTGGAGTGGGAGTTTGGATTGCCTTCACATCCGGATCTACTCTTCGACTGTTCCACACGGAGACGCTGAAGCACCTCCAGGATGTCAACGTTGCCACACCTGTTCACAATATGTTGCCAGGTAGCTGAATTGCATCATATGGTAACATTTTTGTTTTATCACTGTTGTTCTTCAGTGCTGTAGAWTAGACCAGAATCAGAGGGTTCATCTCGGACTTTGAGTCTGATAAGTGTCTCCTGACTATTTGCTTTACTAAGTCATAGTCGGTCTCCTGCCCAGGCAAATGATGTGTGCAGTGAGCTGGTTGAGTAGGAGCTCTTCTCCTTAGGGGTTAGCAGTGTAATTAGATAGATAAGCAGGTGGATTCTTTTGTTTGGTCATACTTTTTGTGTGACTGTGAAACCCTTGGACAATGTAGTCTGCCATGAAAATGTGTTTACTTTGCTGAGATTAGCATTTGCTTCTGGAACCTCAGAATGTAATGTACCTGAAAGTACATGATGGAGTGCCTAGGATCTGGAACAAGAAAACACTTGCTTAATTTTAGTTACATTAGTAGTTCCAGGGAACTCAGCTGAACCATTCACACTGCCATTTTGGAATGTGTTCAGTGTTTGGCTGACTGAAGCTCTTGTTGAATTAAATGGTTAGTGTTAGATGAAACTTGTGGTTATTGGGATAAAGTCTTACAGCTGTCTAGGTGTTTTATGGCAGAAGCTGTTCAACAGGSAGTTGCAATGGCTTGTATCAGTTTAGCAATAAGTGACACAGACCTCAGCATCATGAAGCACATCAGGTGGGAGGTGTGACAGTGCTGGGAGGAGRGAGAGAAAATGGCATAGCTGAGCATGAGTGTCCATGAGTGGACAGCCGTTCCTTCTGCTTTTCCCTGTCTGTAGACTGGAATAGACCAAGCTTCTGCATTTTTTATGAGTAATGTGTGTGCCAGATTTATTGCTTAGTTTTTTGAGCAGAAGCCAGTTCTTCCCACACAAGAGATTATATTTATATTCCCGCTGGAGTTAGATATAAATCTTACATCAAGAATGTTTCATTTCTTCAGTCTCTGTCTTCTTACTATGACTTCTTTCAGATGACATTAGCTTTGYAATAAACTCTATTATAAATTGTATGTCATGTTTTAGACTGGGTGTTTTTTACATGTGATGTTTGACCTTAGTGCCAACACTGAACAGCAGCAAATTGCCTGCCTTTCAATAGATTTTGATTGAATTCATAACAATTATGCAAAGAAATCAAGATCAGTTGTAAAAAGATTAACTTTGAGTATGTTTTGCTGTTCATAACAGGGGGAAAAGGGGAATTAGGACCTTCCTTATATGTGTTTCCTGCATAGAAATGTCTTCAAAAATTTAGCTTTTTGTTCATTACCATAGCAATAAAACTGCTGATGTAATATAACATCACTTTTGTAAAAGAGTTTTAGCTAATTATATCTCCTTGGTGTCGTTCTTACCCATTTTAGTTCCTTTTTTTTTTTTTTTTTCTCAATGTCTTCACAGAAAGCACACCAGTGAATGGAAATGGAAGTTTATTTTGGGAGTGTAACATTATTACAGCAAATGTTCAAAGGGAGACTCCTTTCTAAAAATGAAATGAATTTCAATTATTTAGGAGCAGCTCTCAGGCCTGTTTATATGATCTCAAAAATGCTGCAACAACAAAAGCTAAAAGATAGAGTAGTAGGAGKTTTACATAATAAACCAGCAGTAAGGACCTTTTTGAACTAAAAGGAGCTAAAGAATAAATGAAGTTCTGTGTAGCATATACTGAGATTAAAAAGGATAAAAAACMAAAAAAGTGAAACTGAATTACAGCACAGTGAAATAGCTGTGTATTTACAATACATGTATTTGCTTTTACAGGACATTTTTATGACATTTGGTTTTCAATGAAACAGCTCTGTTAGTTTTCTGAAATCCAACAGAGGTTTGCAAAATATGCAAAATGTTTTGCAAATCTTAATATGTAAAAATAACAGAAGCAAAAATTCAAGTGGTGTTGAGATGTGAGAAGAAATTGGTGTAAAAATATTGCTAAGAGTCTTAATAAGAGAGATTAAAAAGGCAAGATTTCTGTATAGCTTTGAAGAAGCTGGAATTTTTTTCCCAGGATTTTAGTAGTAACAATATGTAATATTGGCCCTATAGTCTACCTAGAGATGTCAGTTCTGTCTTTGCTTTCAGTAATGTAAATAAGAGGAACATTGTTTCACTAAGTTAATGAAATTTTTCGTTATTATACAGTCTAAGTAAAAGAAAGTTACTGCCACTGTCAGAAATGGTTACTGTGAGTTACAGTACTGTACTTAAAATATAACTATAGCAACTAAAAGGAGWAGAAAGGTCTCAACCCTCCTACTAAGTAATGAGTTCTCATAGCATTAGATTTTCCCAATTTTGTTCTTAGGAGAAGACAGTTTTAAATATAACTGYTCTCCTTCTTGTAAAGGATGTGCCTCCTGTGCTTTGGAGAAGGGAACTCTGCAGCACAGTGGGTAGGACAGAATCACAGGGCAGTGAAATGGCACAGAAGGTGATTGTCCTTATGATCTGGTGAAGTTTATAATATAAAAGAGCAGACTGTGTCTGGAAGATTCTTTTTTCTGATGGAGGTAATTTTAAATCTGTGACAGTCCACTTATGAGTATTGGAGCTGGGAGGGCTCTCACTTTCTGGAGTTATGGAAAGTTTGTGTGTAGGAATGCAGGACTGGAAATTAAAACAGGGTCATAGAGGCAAGTGTGGGATAGACATTTAGTCTAGACTGGTCTGCACTACCTTTGCTTCATATATCATCAAAAATATTTCTTAATAATGTGCTCTGTAATGGAAGGCCAAATGCCATATGTGAAAAGAAGAGAATGTCTGAGAGGGAGAACATTGCAATTGTTATAGGTCCAGGTACTGTTTATTTCACTGTCTAGTAATCCGCAGGACAGCTGGATTGCTTTTTAGGAGCCCAAGCACAGCTCTGTTATCATAACAGAGGGCATACTGAGCAGCAGAAAAATCTATTAA
Organism: Malurus melanocephalus; assembly: GCF_030028575.1. NCBI lineage: Eukaryota > Metazoa > Chordata > Aves > Passeriformes > Maluridae > Malurus > Malurus melanocephalus. Next base: position 5,912,892 of record NW_026623238.1, read on the forward strand.
CACTTGAAGACAAATACACTTCACTAGTGCAATGTGCCTCATTTTTAGAGCAAGTTTATGCTTCAAGTTTGTGTTTTGTAGTTGAAGGATCAACAAAGGTAGTTTTTCACCAGCCTTTGTCACARCTCACACCAAAAAGATCATACTGTACATAAAAAGACCACTTGTTTTTTCATGGTCACAGTCAGYGTTTTATTAAAGAACATCCTTAAACATGTTTTTGCTTTCACCTCTAAAAGAATTTGCCCTTTTAAAGAGATTACTGTGACTACTGTAACCTTGGTACTTCAATGCTGGAATGGACCACGACAGGTTACCTGTTTAACAAAGAGATGATTTCTGCTTAAGTTGCTGTATTCTGTTTATATCCATATATCCTCTAATGGCATGTGTGTTTCCTGGAAACAGACGACAAAAGCAAAGGAAGAAAAAGTATCATTTCCTCTCTGTGGAAAACAAACTCTTACCATGAGGCTTTAGAGATTGCTTTCTTCCACCCCACCAGGTGCTGGGCCATGAAATGCGATTGCTTTTTGATCRTACTGCTGGGAAATGATAAAAAAGATGGGAAAACTTTAGGTCAGCCCAGCAGATCTGCACAGTGGGCTGTTTTTTTACATAGTAAGAGGAACATGGCCATGTAAGAGGATATGCAGCAATGTCCTTGCACCTTCACCTTGGGGCTGAATTTAGCAGATCTATGAGGATTTATCCAGCTCTGGTGGTTGTTGTAATGGAGACCTGAGAAGGGTGAACACAGAGCAGAACAGAGGCAGTAAAACATTTGTTCATTTGGCTTCAGTTCTTATAATGTCAAGATCTTGGTTGGATTACTTTACAGGTTTTAACAGTTTTTCCTCACTGGGACAGTGGGATCTAAAAGTTTTTGTTTAAAGATGAATATTTTAATGGTTTTGGCATTTATGTTTATAATTTTCTCTTTTTAACTTGTTAATTTCTCTGCTTACTGCATGTTACATTCTGGGGARTTGAATTGACTTTTTTCCTGTGAATTTGAAATATATCAAAACAAAAAGCCTGAAAATAACAAAGATAAGTATGGATTTCAAACCTAGCAGTTTAATATTCTAAATTAACTAGCAGTTAATATTCTAAATTAGGGGTTTTATTTTTTTTTAAATCTATATATTTTTTCTTTAGTTGTTTCATGTTATTGCAAAATATCTTCTCAGATACAGATGTTTCCTGCTTTTCTGAGATTTCACAACAAGCAATTTTCATTTTGACCTCACTATAGCCGGTTCATGCTGTAGGTTGTGCTCAGTGCTTAGGATTCTAACTTGCTGGCTGATAATTTGCTGGTTTTGCCTGTGGAAACAGTAATGCATATTTGCCAGCTTTCCCAGGTAAATATTACTGTAAAAGTTGCTTCAGGTTTGGAGTATGAAATCATAACTATGTTACATTTTAAATGCTTTAAAAAGCATTAAAGAGCTATTATTGAATAACGGGAGCACCTTTCTTCTGCAGGGGATTGAGAGGCAACAGTGCACTTGGAGCTTTTGATAATTTTAAAAGTTAAAAAATTATACTCAAGTATTTTTGTAGTTTGTAAAACAAGCTCTAAATTAAGCTAACTTGTAATTAGCTTGAACTTGCTGTGGCACAGGTGGTAGGAGGGGACTCACATGACATATGTAACTTAAGTAAGGCTCTAAATCATAGAATGTAAATACTGATTTACTGAAAGTCCAGAACACAGAGATGTTTGGGTATTAYTGTTGGAATTTCTTTTGTGCTGAAGGAGTGCCTTTGTGTGCTTTGTTTTGGAAACTGAATTAATCCCATTAATATCTCAAAAAAAAGCCAAAACAAAATTAAAAAAAAACCCTAATACCAAAACCCAACTAAATAAAAAGCCCATCAAAAAAGCAAACACTGCACTTCAAAAGATTCGTAATTTGTGTACAACATAAACCATCCTTGCTTTTTTAGCTGAGGAGCGATGATGCATCCTACYAGCACAAACACCTATGGTTTATGGAAATCAGTGTAGGAGTCTCTGAAGGTCTGCATGAGTACATGGAGTCTTTTAARCTTAGTTGACCTTGTTACACCCACTGAGGATGACCTAATCATGMCTTAAGGGTGTTTTAGGATGTGCTTTTAGATATGCAGAGCTTGGATCATCCAGATCTGACCCTGTGTGAGCCTCTTAAAATGCACCATTGCTGGGTTAATATTTTGGTTTTGTAAACTTCTGTGAGGTAAGACTTGGACTGTGGTCTGCCTCCTGCTTTCCTGTCAAGAGCTTTGGGCTACAGTCAGGCTGCTCCTTCCCTGCTTTCCCAGTGAGTCTATAATTCATATATTTTTGGTTGTCAATTAGCTCAGCTTCAAGGGCCAAGACTGAAAATGCATTCATTTGTGAAACACCATAATTTACGGTCCTTCTCCAAAGTGTAGAATATGAGGGTTCTTGATTCAACTTAAATCAAACATGGAATCCAAATTCCTGACCTACTCATGAAGTGATTCACAACTTGAGACCTATGATAAAGATGGAATGACTGCTCTCTTACAAGTAGAGTTAATAATAAATCCAAGAATGTTTATGTTTTGAACCTGCAGGCTTTAAGCAGAGTTTTTAAATGCTCCTCCCCATAAACTTGGCAAAAGTTTGGGCAGCCCCTAGTTTCTTTGTCTGAAACTTGTCAAGACCATTTTGAAAATTGATCTAAACTGAATCAAATGTATTTTTAGTAGCCTTTAAAAACAAAAATTACTTTGTTTTCATTAGGAAAAATAGCAACTCTGTAAAGAGGATTGTAGAAAATCAAAAAGTCATAGAGTAGTTTTTATTGGAGGTTACTCTGGAGGCTGTCTTGGTCATCCTTCTTGAAGCAGGCATGATTAGACCTGGTTGTTCAAGGTCTTGTCCAGCCAAATTTTAAATATTTTAATATTTTTGGATAGGTTGGAGACTCCACAGCCTTTTGAGCAACCTGTTTCAGTTTATGGTGAAGCAGCTTTTCCCTACGTAGAATACAGTTTTCCCATGCTCCAGATCTGAACTGTTGTGTCTTTTCATTTCACTTTGCACATGCGAATAATTGTTCCCTAAGATAGGTGCTGACAGCATTTCTTTTAAAGTCTCCCAATCATCTTGGTTGCTTTCATTGGACTTTTTCCAATATGCCAATGCCATTCTATGCAGGGACCCAAACTCAGACAGCTGGACACAGCACTTCTGATAGAGTTCCACAGATTAAAAACTAGGGAAAAAAAGTAATCATGAATAGGCTTGAGTCTTGAGCTTAATGTGTTACTGAGTATTGTGAAGTAAAATATCTTTCACTTTTMTTATTGAGAATATACAAACATACCCTTTTCATGAAAGCATGTTTATAGAGACACTMTGTGTCTACCTTCAGATGCTGCACTTTAGAGATTTAGGGCAGAATGTTTCAGAAGTTCAGTAGTATTTAAATTGTCATGTACGTAAAGTGTAATACTAAAATATAGCAAAATATTTGCCTTTGCGATGAGTGCTTTGCTGAATTGAGATGGTACAGCTGATTKTGTTTGCCTAAAGTTACTTTGATTTAGACAAAGGTCATCACTTCAGTAATGGAGCACTTCCTAATCTTCACAGGGCARCAGCGTGTCTCTGTGACCAGCCTCCTGGTGTGCCATGGTTTACTGCTGGTTGGAACAAACCTGGGGATCATAGTWGCCTTACCAGTGCCACGCTTGCAGGGGATTCCCAAAGTAACTGGTGAGTGAAATTTCTCAAAGGATCAAGTACTAAAGATGTCATTTCTTTTTTGTCAGTAACTTAAGTGAACCTGCCAAATTATATGTATTGTTTAAATAAAAGTTAGAGCTTTGTGATGAAATTATACTTGCTCTTTCCAAGCTTTACRGTGTTATCCGGATACTTGTCTAGTTTTTTCTCAGTTGTTTGAGAGGGACAATTGTTTTCCTTTAAGAGATAAGCATTAATTCTGTTGGAGTATAGCCAAATATTTGGGGATGAGAAGAGAATGCAAACTGTCTTTTTTTACCGATTTCAGGAAAATAGATGTATTAGGTTTAGAGACACAGATAAACTAAAAACTTACCACATTGTCTAACTGGTTATTGAATAAATTGGTTTTATTCCCTTTTGCCCCAATCTGGAGACTTACAGTATATRAGAGTATGTATTTCATTTTTGTAACAGTGATCAAGGTTTTTGCATTCTGGAAAGATGTATTTATTGAGTTACTTTCATATTGCCCCATTTGAAATACAAACACACGAATGCAGCTGTATCACTTTACAAATGTTTAAGCTACTAGCAGAAGCAAGGTTTTTAAAGTGTGTTTAATAAGGACTTTCCCCCAGTGTTTTGGATTCAGAATTCTGCTCAAGCTTCTGTGTTGCAGAGGGAAACTGGCAGATTTTATGAGGCAAGCTGTTTGCAGCTTCTTCCAGGGGGAGAAAAAAAGGCTTATGTAACTTTGCAAAATGAAAATGAAATCCTCTGTGTTCAGCAAAATACGCAGYAATAATCTGGTATGACACAGGATAAATGCTTTGYAAAAATCTGGAACCTACCTTAAGTGAAAATAAGTGCAATACAGGAATATGCATAATTGCAGAATCATATAATCTCTTATTCTTCCATTTTCTGTTTTTGTTATTGTGGTTTATGTCATATATTCGTGCATTTATCTGGGATGAAGATTTCACAGATGTAGCAGCATCACATTTAGACATCTATTTTTATAGTCTTTGATACTGTATTTTGACCTCAGAAACTGTGGGTTTTCCCCATTATGTTTCAGTAGTGATAATTCATCTTTATTTGATTGTACTTTCTATAAAAGCAGAATGTGTTTTCTTATAACATGGAGTGCATTAGGGAGTTAGGGATTGATGTAGTGATTTATAAGGTTTGTGGACTTTTCCCCTTACCAGCCTAGCTCTTTATCATATTGTGGCTTACTTTGTAGAATTCGATTTTTTTTTGTCCTTTTCCTTTTTTTGCTGTAAAAGCCACATATACCGTTACTGTTACAGATTCTGAATTTGTCCATGTGCACTTTGTTTTGCATACATTCTAATGATTTGCACAGTTTAAATCTTCCCTGTACCAGCAGTATCCCACTGATTAAATTCTTTTAAAAACAAAAAGAAAAACATGATTGTGCAGTCATTTCCTTATGATTTTGTCATGGTAACTAGACAAGCAGAAGGATGAGTTTCAGCTCCTGTTGTATAGTGTGSATGAGTCTGTTGCAATGAAACAGATGTTCTTATGCTGCTCTGGAGAGGTACAGAGTTAGAACAGGATTGATTTGGGGTACACAAAATATGTGGAGATTACTGGAGAAAACTCAGTGTTACATTTATGTCGATGCCAGCTAAAAAGTCAGCAGTATTTCTGTGCTCATGCTGCATTGAGAACAGAGCACAAAAGTGACATGAACTAAATTCTTATGCTATGTTTTAGTTGATTTATTAGTACAGTTCTAGTAGACATTATTTTTGTACTTAGATTTTTCTGTAAATAGTGTACACACAAGGTGAAAGACTGGATGCATATAATAGAGCTTTAAGAGTTACGCTATTCTGAGCAAATTTCATGAACTAATTATGGTAGAACACTGTGGTCTGAGAAATAATGTTCTTTAATTGTGTCTCTTCTTTTGGCTCCAGGAAGAGGAATGGTGTCATACCATGCACACAATAGCCCAGTCAAGTTTCTTGTAACAGCTACATCTATAAACAAGAAGAACAGAAACAAATTGAGGAACAGCCTCCCTCCTGGCTCAGAACCTAAGGACGACGACCAAAAGAACATTCTGCACAGTGAAAGACCAGGCTCTTCCCTTAGTAATACCCAGGACACTGCAATTAGGCTGGGGGATTCAGCAGGGTCCATTGCACAAAGAAGTGACTTGTCATCATCTTCTGGATCTCTTACTTTGTCTCATGGATCAAGTTCCCTAGAACACAGACCAGAGGACAGTAACATTTATGAGCTTTTGAAGGATCAAAATATCTCATTTAAAAGTAAAAGACAGAGATCTAAGAAAATTAAGGCAAGTTCAGTGTTAGTAATTTCTGGCGGCCAAGGACACAGAAGAGTGAACAAGAAGACCAAGCAACAGCGACAAGATGAACTAGTGTCTTCAGTGATGGTCTGGCAAATCCCGCTGTTAAATATCTAACTGAACTAAATCCAAAAAAGTGCTATTAAAAAAAGTGTGTGATATYCTTTTGTGGCTAATACCAGCTTAGGATCCAAGCAGATAGATTTTTTTACACCTGGGAGCAATTTCAGTAGGCTTGGATCACAGGATTAAGGGAGCAACACAGACTTCACATACTTAGAACATTCAGCAGTGTTAGAGTACTGRAAAATGTTTAGCTATTGGTGCTGTCCTTGATACTTAGAAAAAAAGGAACTGTTAGGGACTTTTAAATGGTTTTAGAATCTCTTACCTTATTTATACTCACATTTATAAAGATCCTAATTATGTTCTATAGCACTTAGGGAAGGCACGGAAGACATGCTATGTCTCATGCTGGTTTCTGCTTACATAAATCAGCTGTTTCTACTTTTTCCAAAGTGACATATTGCATGGACTGTATCTTTTAACAAACTAGCTAATTTTTWAAATAATAAGTAGTCTAATGTGAGCTAATATTAATTTGTCAAGAACTATGATAGTTTTAAAACTTCATTCCCCAAACCAGAGTTTRGTTGGAACAAAACTAGCTATACTAATTAATTGGTATTTGTTTATTACAACATAAAACATAGATTTTTTTTAACTACTAATTTCTAATGCTCTGTATTATTAGAAATGTTGCAAAAAATTTTACAAAAAACATTAATTTTCTTGATAGTTGCAATGTGTCTGTGACTTGTTTTTGTTATACAGAAAGTTGCAAGGATTCAATGGCTTCAGACAAATAGGAAATACAGATACAGGACAGCTGTGCATTGTAGTGCTGCTAATATATCCTCCCTCTGCAACTCAATAACAAAGCTAAATATGGACTGTAGCATTTTTAAGGAGCATGCACATCCAYGAAATTAATGATGAAGTTATTCATTAAATTATTTCTTGGGAAGATATATCCTAATACTGGAATATCTATAGGAAGTGCAGGTAATCACTAYAGGCCCTACATCAGCTGAGTTGTGCCGTGTCCCCAGGAAAGCATCTATCAACTAATGGCACAGTGCAGCCACAGAGATAGTGGTCATACTTGAGAGGCAGGCACCTCTTTGCACCCAGTTTCAGCCAACCACAGTCCTGTAAATGGGTGTTGGGAAAGTGGGGTGCACAGCTTCTGTCCCTCAGATGAGCAGGTTGTCACTTTAATATTGTTAGAGGGATTAATTCTAAGCAGGGACCTAAAAAATGTTTTATTCATGAATCAATGTGTTTCCAAAGGAAGCTTTGAATTTGGGATTCCTACTGAAATTCCCTGTTATACAGATCTCTGCACATCTGAAATATATGACAAAGGCTTCAGCTCATAAAGACATTGCCAGAAATGGTGATGAGACACATCCTTCACTCAAAATCTGTTTAATACAGGTAATTTGCTGAATAGAGTTGCTGGAAACATTCTTTTCCCTCATCAGTTGACTGAAATACAGAAAAATTAGAATGATTAAATTTCAATTAGGTTAAGAACTCTAATATTGTCCATCAGTTCAGTAAAATGCAAGTGAAGTATATCTGAAATAAAACGTTTGTCAGATGTATGCATTGTCTAGAATCAAATAAAACTTCTGGCTACTTTGGTACCATTATTATCCCAGTAAGAGGGTGATTTGCCCTAGAATTATTTCTACTWCTTCTAATTCAAAGTCTTGATTCCACCATTTGTTTCCATCTGCATAGTTTGAATCACTATCAACCGTAACAKTAGTGTTTCCCAACACATGCCATTTCAAGGCAAACAGTGCTAGAGACTGAGGTATTTTGTTGGATATAGCAATCGGGTTGGGGTATTTAAAATGTTGCTGAAATTTGTTTTTATCATTTTGCAGTGGATTTGTGTATGTCTTAGATTTTCCATCTTGTTTGCTTTAAAAAGCAAACCTCTATCATGGTGACCCCAATATTGGTGTGTAGGCTGACTGAGCAGGTTTGACAGCACTGGACTAATGTCAGGTCTTCCCTGATGCCTGACACCAGTGAATGGGATAGAGGGAATGCTGGTGCAGGCAGTCTTTGCCTGCTAAGTGGCACCAAAATAGGCATTTCAAAACCAGGTGTGCATCCTGATTTCAGAGGCTTTGCCTGCATCCTACATTCCTGGTTAGAACAAGATTCTTGAGCCATAATAGCATGGATTYCAATGAGTCACAAAGAATACTTGTTACAGATGGAATTGTAGGCTTAAGACCTTCATTACTGTGCTTTCATTCCRTGTCTTTTGCTGTGTATCTTGCAACTTCAGTTGGGTATTGTCAGTGYTGGCAAAGGCTTAGTGTTGGCTTGAGTCCTGGTGGGAAAAAAAGAAAAAAAAGCAGAGTGCCTCTAAGCTGGGCAGCTGGCAACATTTTCCCAAACTTTTTTTCCTGAGCTACTGCCTAGGCTCCCCTGGCTTGAGAGATCAAAGCCAGTTTAATTTTCTATACTCTTCCATAGCTATGGCCCTGGGAGCTTCTCTTTGCCCACTGTGTGGAAGTACTACATTGTACAGTTTAATGTATGTATATTGAAAAACAAGTTAAAAGATTCTTCTGTGTATAAAGCATATGTAATCTAGTATCCCTTTGCTACACTGTAGCATAAGGACCACAGGYTTTATTTTGCATGCTCCTTGGGCGTGGTATTCCATGTCTGTGCCTTCAGGACTGGAGAATCACCTCTACTCCCTCATGGATCTTGATCACTAGGAGCAGTAAGCAGAGTCCATCACACGCTCAACTGGAAATCCGTACRTGGTGTTATTACAGGATCCACTAGCAGTAATTAATATGAGTTGTAAAGGGACATTTATCCTGTCTTTCAGCTGAAATGTAATTTTCTTCAATTCTATCAATAAAACAGTTGAAACAAAGTGCAAATCTGCTCTCCTGAAAGTACATTGGAGTTTTGCCAGTGACTCCTATAAGAACAGAATGGGTCCCTCGTTAAATTCTCCTATTTTGAAAATACATATCTATTTATCTTAYTAAGCTGTAAAGCAAAAGAGAAGCTGTATGTCTGTCTTTAAAAGTACATATTGTCATKAACTCGATTTTAGTAACTTACTGAGCATGAAGTGCAGTGTTTCTTTCTGACATGCAACTTACTGGTATTAGGTTACTATGAAAACAGGCAGGAACCAAAGTTTCTCTTACAGCTGGCAAATAGTCCTTGTAGCGGTTGTAGACTGTGCTGCTAGGAGGTTGGATTTTGCTTTCTGATACTGCTTTTCTAGATTAATAGAAGTTATGAAATTAAWAGGAAAAATGGGGAGCAAATGTAACCACTATGATATATTCTGTATATGTTTTCTAACACATAGTAGTGTCTTTTGTAACATGAGCCATAAAACTTGCRTATTTATGTTCAAAGTATAAATTGAGAAAAAATGTTTAATAAAAAATATGATAAAAATTAACTTCAGAAGAACTTCTCGGGTTGTCATTTTAACTAGAAGGCTAGAATTTGGGTCATGCATTAATGAATAATACATATATTAATGGACTCATGAAAGGGAAAATAGGATATGTGGTTAGGATGACAAAGGTTTTTTTTTAGTTTTATATTTCTACAGTTTAAACATCAGCAAATGCAGTTTCTGAAAATTACACAGTCATTTATTATAAGGTTTGATTACTGCATCAATGGGCCTGAATAGTGTCTAAGCAGTAGAATTGCTACTATGCTTTCTATGTGGAGTGTGCATCAGCACTTGGGCAGCATGCACGCTGCATGAAAATGAGAGGCATTAATTTTGAAAATGAGTATTGCAGAGCAAAAGCTCTAAGAGAATTAATTTTCAGTTGCTAACAGGCAATTCTTTCTAATTAATCTGCCCTAAAGGATATATACATAATCCCATGATTGTGTTTAAATACTGMGACTTGTATTCATCAGACTTGCAATAGCCTTTTTGAGTGTACCTTTGCTAGTATAAACAAACAAGAAGAATTAGTGAGAATTCTTTGGTTGATAGGAAAGCCCCACTCTTTGCTCCTGGCTTTATACCCATCTTTTTAATACATGATTCTGAAAAACATCAGATTACATGAGTCCAGGATACCTGTSCACACCTGAAGACAGATCCTGTCCCAATGGGAATTTACAGTTCATTATTTATGGTGGCAATCTGAGGACTAAAATTGCTTACTGCCTCTTTGAAAGAGACCTGCATATTGACARGGGTTTTCTGAACTGTTGTTCAGTTCTTGAATGTCACTATTCCTCTCTCTTCTGTCCTATTTAATTTTCTAACTGCATAGACAAATTAGTTTTTGTAAAATTCATTTGGAGGTGAGAAATAYGAGTAATTTGAAAAGTGCAGCTGTAATGGAGGGTTCTGTGTGGCTTAGTCTGTATTGCAATGAGTGATACTATGGAGCCGATAACAGTATTTTTAGATTGCTTTACATAGCTTCATAGTAATAATAGTTCACATAATAATAGTCCTGTTAAGAAGGCAGATTAATATCTGTAGCTAGGAAGAAAATTAGTTGAAAAGCATTTGCCTAACTTGAACCTGAGTCTGTAAAAGCACACAGATTAAAGCCATTGCTGCTCTCTAAGCCCATGATTAGTCCTTTAAACATTCCYCTCCTTGCAGGCGTCCAGTACATGTGGCATTGAAAATGCCTGTGGGAGTAAACTGGCCAGGACCAGGGCAACAACTGGAGCACTGAGCTGTCATTGGGGTTGAGCTTGGCCTGGGCTGCTCCCGTCAGACAGCATTGGCAAAGCCACTTACCTGCTGTATTTTAGGGACTGATTAACTACATGGATGTAAGCTGTGTAGTGTCATTTGCAGAATAGGCTTTCTGCTCTTGTTTCTTATATTGATGCAGCCTTGCATGTATCCATACAACCTTCCTTCTGTGGGATGGTTGCCTAGCAGTCTGGAGCTTGAGACCACTCAGGAGACAGAARTACCTACTACATAGACATGGCATGTACCATACAGGTGCCAGGTTGGTACGAGGAGTGTCATTTAATCCGGGATGGTTCCTCAGTTGCTTGCACCATGCCACAGCTCAAAATTCTGGATTTTCCTTTACCTTTTAYGGTTTAGGGGGTTTAGAGCTGTATATAGAATCTGCATCTTGTTTCCTCACAAATGCAGCATGAACTCTGCCAGATGYATCTGCTATTCAGTTTGAGAAATCTAGTTYGAGATTTTTCAGAATTAGTTGCTGMTGCCTCATAATTGTGCCTCATAATTATATTTGATGAATATAATTTTCTTTAAAGACATGCCCAGCTACCAATCCGCCAGAAACACTCCTTTCCTGCTAAAACAAAGAATCAACAAAGCAACACTGAAACAGCTTCAGAGGAAAGGATCTGAAAATTTCCTAGCAAATGAAGAATTACCGTGTGACTCCATTTGAAATGCAACAATGCCGATATATGACCAAMAGCGCTTCAAGCGCTTTGGCCAAGCTCCATAAACCACACTATAAAGTAGTTAGTCTTTCACAGCATGACCTTCAAAGGTGTTCAAAGGGATTTTTTTCCTCCAGCAGAACAGACCTTGACAGCAGAACTGCAAGTTCAGTTGTGCATATTGTTATACTCCAGTGATAATCACAGTTATGATTAGTGTGTGTCCCAACCTACAAGATGAGCCAGAACACCTAAGGTTAAAATGACACACCTTGGAGGAGATGAACTCATGGTAAGAATTCACTGGAAATACAACTTTAGGAGTCTTTTGACATCAAAAGATTCAGCTAAGCCTCCAGCAGAGTTTTCTCAAAACACTGAAGTGCCTGATTTCCACTGAAACCTACGTATTTCACTTGCCCAAATGCAGATAACTACTATGGTTTTTAAATAAAAAAAAAAACTTAGCTACAGAATTACAGAAGTTTCATTTTTCTTTTCTCTTATTCCACATTGGAGAGAAATTCTATGTGTTTCAACTTGAGCATCAGGATCACCTTTAATGTTGGCACAAAAAGTGCTCACGCCTTCCAAATCAAATTGTTTAAGTTGTTTCCTGTGGGCTTTTCTGGTTTGCGCTGTGTGCATTTCAAGTTGCAGAAAATTCCTGCCAGACTACTAACTAAACTAAATGCTTTTTAACRTTCTCTTTCTAAGAAGACTTCTTTTTTTCTGTAGAATTGGGTAGCACAGACTGCATGTATTAATGAGGATTACCCCCAAGATTTGTAAAAGCACTCTTCTGCAGTGTTGCTCAGAGCAGCCTGTGATGTYTTTTAATCCTGATCACAAGCAACTRACACCATCAGTTAAATTAAGCTGCATCTGCACTGCTGAACTCAAGAGCACCTCAGAGGTTACAGACACAGATTGTGAGGTGATWTCAGGAGGGATCCATGTGCCAGTCCTTCCCTTTCAGGTGAGTAAAGGTGGTTATAGCCTACACCAATACATGATGACATTTATAAGGCATTTGCGGAGAAATGTAAAGATAATGAGCGTACAGACCATAGTCATAGACATATGTAGATGAGATATGTGATGGGACAATCCRTGGCTCATTATGGCTGGGAAGAAATGACAGGATAATCTCAGCAATTTAAAGAGCAAGGGTAGGCTTTTTTTTTCCCCCTCCAAATTCCTTAGTGTTTTATTTTTAGAAAATTAGGTGATGATGTGCACATTTTCTCAATTGTTCATCTAAGCAAATGCCATACATTCCCTCTCTTTTAAACTTATCAGATGCTTTCAACCTCATTAAAAGTGGCTCAACCTATTCAGAACACTCTTTCAAATGGTAAAAGTCTGTAGTAATAGAGGCGCTTTTTTTTTATCCTTTGCTTTTTCTTAAATTAAAACCAATATTGATTTGTCTCTGCTGCTGAGAAGTATGCAACCCGACCCTGAGGAAATCTTTATGGTTTGGTTTTCCTTTCGAATACAAGGCTTTATCTCCTACATGCTCATGGTGCAACCAGCACTTTTCTTCCAATTCTGCTATCTGGGCATGTTACAGGGCTGTGTGAAGAATAAGACATACAGGCAGATCACCTTGGCCAGCATCAGATGGACACAAGATGTGTGTGACATGTATACARCATGTATAGGTTTTTTATTCCACATATAAAAAATGTATTTTAGGCATCTTTTTCCAGCAGAAGTGCAGTAAGTATTTTGTTTGTTCCAGCAACAGCATCAAACCAATCCTTCAACACCAAGAAGCATTTCACACATGAGTGTTCAGCTGTCAAATACAGGATGAGCAAAAGAAGTYAGGTTTTCTTTTCTTTCCATTTTGGTTTGGCTTTACATGTTGGCTTCTTGCCAAGAACCAGATCTGTGGGCAGTGTAAGGACCACTGACATCAGGTACTACCAACCACTATGTATCTGATACTCCAGTACCTATTCACAGCWGGAACACCAGAAAATTTCAACTATTATCTGCTCCAGAATTTTGATGCAGCAACATTTATTTTTTCAACACATCCTTGTGCCAATCTAAATCATAAAAAAAAMCCCCTACAAAACAACCAACCCAGAAAAGTAAAAATAGCCTGCCAACAGCTTTGCATGTGCAAAGACACTGGTGGCAAGTCTGCGCAGACATACCAGTTCTGCCTATGTGCTGGACATGTGCCCACAATGTGATGGACTCAGTGAGTGAAGGCTGCAAAGCCCACCTAATCAGCTGGRTAAATAATTGAACATGGACCCCTACTCAGCTCCATGCTGCCATGGGTAAACTACCTGCAGGATTCTACCTTGCCTACTTATAAAAGCTAGCCTGCCTGAGCTATACTGAGCCTRTTATCTAGGAAAGGCTTAAAGCTTCTTGCTTCATAGGATGTGGAGTGAATATTTCATCTGGATAAAATAATTATTTGGTTAAATTATTTCTAACCTCCTTAAATGAGAAGTTCTGCCAAGAATCAACCACCTGGGACTGGGATGATTAATTTTTGATGTGACCTACTGGCTAATTTTGGCTGAGGAACTGTGCATTTGCTCCAGCTACCAGGATAGCCCAATCCTGCATGACAGCCTCTGAGCTGGGAATGGCAAAATGCAGCTGCTGGTACAGCCAGTGGAAGAARGAAAATAAATATATTACCTCACCCTGGAAGAGCATGGCCATGATAAGCTCTGAGCAGATGTGCTCTGGATCAGGATGATGTTTGGTGACCCTATCATGAGAAAGCCATTCAGCACTATTGCCTGTTTCTGCATAGAACACATCTCACTATCATGCCTTCTAGAAGGAATACTTTGTTTTTCCTGATGTGGATTAAACAGAAAAGTGTGTGGGATGAAAAAAATCTTCCCACTACTACTTCTTCATCTGGATTATTTTTTTTTTTCTTTTTAACCAGAGAAACACTTGATAAAATTCTTTTGGTCCAAACTGTATTCACATTACTGAGCACCATTGCTGGTATGTGAGAGACAGAGAGGATGGGCTTCATGTCCAGAGGGAAATCTGCAGTATGTGACTGGGCAGGGGCCACCTAAGGTTTCTGGGACAGAGCCCAGCAAATGCTCCCCRTCCTGCCTCTACTCAGTGCTCTACGGTTGTTGCCCCAGGCTAATTGCCCCTTGCAGAACACAGGATCTCAGCAACTTCTGATGGCCAGTAACAGTGTTACAATAATATATCAGTCCACCTGAACATTTGTCACATTGGCTGGGCTACAAAAAAGCATGTCAGACACCAAACTGTGTGATCATGTAAACTGTGTGATACCTGATTTCTTTAGGAAAATACCTTTTCTACACTGGGACAATGATTCATCTCAGGTAATTTAGGCATTTGAAAATTGTCTACAGCTGTACCAGTCTGACATTACAGCTAATGGAGAGAACTAAGAAATACCAATCACCTCATCCAAAGATAAGAAGTCAAAGATAGGTKAGAAAAATTGCCCTTTAGRTATTGTTATTCCTGTACACTAATTATAAATGGAGCCTCGGGAACTCAGGTTAAGTAGGGAAATCAAGGAACTAAAACTGAGATGATCTCTACAATGAGTGTCCCAGTTTTTTCATCAGCTCCAGTTCTACTGGGAAGGTTATTGAGGCTATTTGATGAGCAGCCTTATTCTCTATGGCAAAGTCCTGGCCTGTAATCCATACARCAGCAGTATTTTGCAAAAGTTATACTAAGAGGTCAGCGACTCCTTTATATTTGTTTTCACTAGTGGGTTTAATGACAAAGGARCATGTGGAACTGTGAAAAACTTGGTGGGAGGAAAGTAGACTGAGGCTTACAAAGCTAGGGAGTTGCTGCCCAAAGCTGAACTTCAGTGAAGCAGAATTGAGGTCATTTTACATGATCTGCTTCTGGCAATGTTCAATGAGGGCAGAGAATAAAGCCTGAAACAGCCAAGGGCTACCTGACTTCTCAGGCTAGGACCTCCATTGAGATTGGATTTTGTATAGATCTTCTGCCGGCTCCAGCCACAGGGGCAAGCATGGCCCATAAAAGCACAATATGCTACTTCCTACCCACCCCTGGTTTTCAAATTCTCTCCAGAAACCACAACCCAGACACCTCTGTGTATACCCAGACTGGAATGTGATATGGAAGTTAAACCTGAAGAGGAGCTAAGAAAATCCAGTAGTGGTTAAAATTGTCTTGTATTCAGAAAGCATGAGTCAGAATAATCTCAAATGATCTCAGATATTATACTGCTGCCACGGTCACGTAACTCTCGTCAGTATGAATAGAAGTCAGGCATCTTAAGGAGAGGCAATACTCCACAGAGGAAGAGAAMAATAGAGATTTTAAAAGTGAAAATAATTTCCCATAGCTGCATCCGTTGTCTAATTTCAGTGTCATCTTGAATTATATAGTATTTAAAGTAACATGAAACAGCAAGAATATTAATTCCTGATGTCAGAGAGAGRAGTTATTTCTGGAAGGCTTTAATGGATCTGCTGCATCACATGGRAATTTCTTCCAGCTAGCCAGTAATAAAACCACATACAGAACTTACATTCTAACCTTGTAATAGACCCAAATCAGGGGACAGYGACAAATTTGCAATTATGCCAAAGCTATGTGTTATGGTTACCAGYGCTTCTAAGACCCCTGTGACACTGTATGATTGTTGGTTATCTATTTTATAACACCCAGAAGAGCGCTGGCCTCGACACGAGATGAGATGTGATCTCTGGTTGAAAACCAGCCTTCTGGTTAAGGGCTGCTCTGCAGTCAGTGCACCACATGAGTGGAGCAAAGAGTCTCAGATGGTTACAGTTACCCAGCACTGCATGCCAGCACTTTAGTTTAAAAGTGCTAAGTCTRCACCTAAGAGTTTTTACCATACCATGTCAAGAAGTAGGAGCAATGGGACAAAATCAAGACACCGAAGAAGGCTTAGCCATCACAACCATGACGCTGTAAGAACACAGAGCTGCAACAGCTACGCTGCCAGCACAGAGGCAATTAATTATCAGGTTAATTTGAGACAGGAGATAGAAGTAGCTTTTCAAGTCTGCTCAGGAGTGTCCTCAAKGTCGGGAGCTACTCACTGGGCAGYGCAGGGGAACTAGTCTGACAGGACYCTGGCGTCAGTGGAGAGGGGAAAAGAGAAAAGATGCATATTGTTTGAAGATGTATAGCGTTTGGAGGCAGCAGTATCACAGGAAAGCTATATGTTACAATGACAGTACGACAGATCCCAGCACCAGGAACACCAGTTCAGAAAGACTGGAATAGTGTGGCAGGTCTGCTGTCTTGGCAGAAATCAGACTGCAGCCCGTGGTGGGACTTGAGGAGGTTTAGGTACCACCGCCTGTGTCAGGAGCAGAGCCAGAGTACAGACAGCAAAACGTGAAGGGTTTTATCAAGAAACTGAGAAGCGCGTCTAATTCTGGAATCCTGATGAGAGTCTCAGYTTTGAAACCCATGAGAAAATGGGACCTGGCGCAAATTGCACCCCGAGAGAAGGCAGCTGGCCTCCACCGCGCTGCTCCTCCGCTCGCAGGCACCTGAATAACCCAGAGGCTCCGTGCGGGCACCGCCGCTTCCCGCAGCGAGCGGGCGGAGCCGGGGCCTCGGGCACTCGGGGCTCCAGCCGGCAAAGCCCCCGGCCCGGCCTCAGGGGGGAAGCGGCGCCACCGCCCCGCTCACCCCCGGCACAGCTCCCCGGCCCCGCCCGGAGGTGAGGGAGGGCTCGGCGCTCCCCGCCCGGCGCCGCACGGGGGGAGTTTCTCCTCAGCGCGGGCAGGTGGGGCCGCTCCATCGCCCGCCCCGCCCCGCCCCGCCCCGCCTCGCCTCAGCCCCAGCCCCGCGGGGCAGCGCGGACATCCCGCGGCTTTCTCGGCTCAGCCGCTGCCCTTCGCAGGGAGCTGCTGCCGGCAGCAACAGGTCCGTGCCCGCTCCTCCCTCCGCCTGCCAGGCGAACAAAGGGGCTGAGCGCGGCCCCTCCGCCAGCCCGGCCCCTGCGCTTCAGCCATTTGCCTCGCCTGGCATCGCACCGCTGCTCCCCCGCCGCCTTGCTGGCCTCCCCCGCCGGCTCCCGCTCCCTGGGCGAGGCGCCCGGGCCGCGGCGCTGCAGGAGCTGCCCCGGAGCGGYGCGGGGCTCGTCGGCCGAAAGGTGAGCGGGGAGGCAGCGGGTCGGGAGCGGGGCCGGGGTGCGGAGGCTCCGCTTAGCGCTGGTGCCGGTATTTGCCCATATCCGCGGTGTGAGCCGCGATGTAGCCGTGTGTGTGAGAGGGAGGATGTTGGAGCACTGTCAGGTTTAATCGTGCTTTTCCCTCTGTCCCCCTTAATCCACTGTCCCTGGCCAGCGGGGAGGCCGGGCATACCCCCATATCCCTTCTCCATATGTCGCAGACGAGCCAACCCTGATGCCTGCGTATTTTTTTATCCTGCTGACCTATTAAAAACCTAAATGACTCTTTACACTAGCGTGTAGGGATGTGTAACAGCAGGAGATTGCTTCCCGCAGTAAATGCTTCATGGCGTGCTACCCCATCCTACTAAAAGCACACACGAGCTCTGGGTGAACAGACGCGTGCAGGATTTTACAGGRTGGAAGATGCCTGAAAAGAACTCGTAGTGAATTTCAGTTGTCTGAAGCCGGTAGGTTTTTATGTCTGGTTCTTTAAAGCAACCAAAAGCAGACTCCTGAATCCAAGCTAACACGTAGCACAGAAAATGATAGTATTAAATCCCRTAGTCAACTTTTTTCACCTATCAAGAAAAAATAGAAATAATATTCTGTAAAGCTTTTCCACAGCAGTTAAAGTGAACAACAGAAAACTGGAGCAAAAAGCTAGGAAAAAAATAGGGCAATAAAAAATAGAAAACCAATAAAATAGAACARTCCTTCTGTATGATCTGAGAAGCAAAAGGGCTCCTCTGTTTTTCAGGGATTTAACCATCTGTCTCCCAAAAAGGAATTAAATGGAATGTTTGTGAAAAATAATTAAATTGTCACTAGTATGGAGAAAGTAATATTTGCTCCCCTGTTTAACTGTCTGGCCCATCCTGCTTGTTCTGTGTTCTCCTCTTCCCAGGGCCCATMACACAGCATTTATTCACTCTTTAATTAGGACATCCAGTGCATGCCAATGGGATCCTCTGGTCATCCACTGCTAATGGCACTGTCTGATGGGAACCTGCCAGGARCTAAGGTCTGGTCCCATGTCTGTCCCAGCTGCTCTGTGATCTGCAGGACACACTCCTGGCAGTGGTGCCACTGAAGTCTGGTGTCACTTAGTAGCTGGAGTTTGCAGGACTGCACCTTGGTAATATCAACAGACTGAAATGTGTAATAGCTTCCTTTCTTCTAYGAATGCTGTGCTTGCATTACCTTTCAGTGTAACAAATAGTCCAAAGAGATGGATAGACTTGAAATGTCAATAAATATTAGAGCACCATTATTTGGCAGGAACATTCAATGAAAGCCATTAACTGGCTTTACTGTAGTAAAGCAGGATTATAGTATTTAGGGCTGGCCTAGGTTACTGTAGAGACAGTGATGTGGTTAGATGACTGCATCCAGATCGTACTWACCCRGGGTTTCAGCATCCTGTAGTATCCYTTTGCAGGAAGACATTGGGGGCAGCTGACTGCTAAAGAAGGTATAATAAAACATGAAATCCTGAAATTTCTTTTAATRTAGAATTAAACTTCTTTTTATATTTCATTCTTTTCTTGGTGAGATCCTTTGTGGAKTTTGTAGGGATTTTTCTGTTTATCCCTACTGACATTGTGCAGCATTGCAGTTGGCCTGTTTCTTTCCTCTGAACAGAAGCAGAGAAGTAATTTTATACCACTTCGCATCCTTGAAAATACCTATTCTAAAAATGAGCCCATTTTCATTGTATTTTATCTCATTAGCCTTCTCAGGACATGACATTTTTATGTCTGGTGTTTTATTTTTCAGGGAAATTGTCATYATCTATTGTTTCTTCTTCGTGTTTGGTCTCTGTTGTTTTGTCAGCGAACAGGCATGATTAGTTCCTTTCATTGAAAAAGAATTACTTTATAGCAGTTCAGGATTTGACAACCAGTTTAACCTGATCTATGACTGAGCTGTCATTGAGCAGGAAGGGACCCTGCTCTTTCCCTAGGCTGGGCCATGCATTCCTCCCCAGTTCCCTGTGCCAGAACTCTTAACCATTGACAACACAGTGGATGGATAGAGATTGTGCCTTCCTTCTGCAGTTAATTAAGCAAGCACTCAGTTTACACTGCAGATGTTGGCATTAYGAGTGGGGCTAGTCCTGTGAGCAGAGTTTAAATCTGTGTGCAACTCTCTGCAGGATCGGGACCATTCATGCTGTGCTTTCCTTAGTGTTGGCAAGGCTGCACCTTTTTCTTCATCCTAAAATGCTCCATGGAAGCTAACAGTTAGTTTTGGCTYTGGAAGGATTGGAGGACTGGGTCAGTATTGTATATAGGGGATTGAATGTTGATGCAAAAAAGAGTTGGCTGGGTCCTTTGTTCTGCAATACACATTTGGTACTTCCCAGTTTCTTATACCTCATCAGCAAGGATGGTAGGAATTCATGATTGGTTAAGTCAGTTTATCTAATCCAAAACAAGCCCAGTGGTTCTACAGATTTTGCCGTGTGTGTGTGTGTGTGTGTGTGTGTGTGTGTGTGTGTGTGTGTGTGTGTGAGAGAGAGAGAGAGAGAGAGAGGGAGAGGAAAGATGTGTCACATAAATGCTTCTCAGGTGTGATGTTTCACCAACTGCCATTGCTGTGCCTCTGGCTGAAACAGACAGGTTGACAGCCGTTTTTAACTCACTCGGAAACATGTCAGAAACCGCAATCTTTCTGTACAAATCAACACAAGTTGGTCAGGCAGCTTCCATGCTGTTATATTGTCTGTCACGACATGATTTGCATTAATTGAAGTTATTTTACATTTGCACATTCATATATTAGCACAAGCTGTTTGTTGTTTTTCTGGACACTAGACTCTTCCAGGAGTGCTGAAGGAATAGAGTAAGTTTTGCATCTCAGCTTTGGAYCTCTTAACTGCTGGAAGGCTCCGGGGCTTCTGAATCATTTCAAATTTTTAACCTGTCAGAGTTATACAATAGTTTGGCTTTTTTTTTTCTTGGAAGCAGTTCTGCTTTTTTTTTCTTTCCTCCTCTCTTGTAAGTAGATTTAAAAAACAGGTCCTAAGCTCTGGAGATGAACTATTATTTCTGCAACCTGTATTTTAGGTGTTAGTAAGAACTTAAAGCCAACCCTTTGCTATGAGGATGGCATGTGAACAACAAATGTTCTGATTCTGTCACTCAGTTTTTCTCCTGTAGCTTTCTTCGTCTCTTCTTTTACTGCAACTCTCTGCATTGCTTTAGTTCAAAAAAAAGCTACTGTGTGCATTTGTAGGTACAGTTGTGGTGGCTTAACCCTGGCTGGATGCCACATGCTCTCAAAGCTGCTCTACTACTGYTCTCCTCATCTGGACAGGGGAGAGAAAATAAAATGTAAGCCTCATGGGTCAAAATAAGGACAGTAAGTAATCACTCACCAGTAACTTATGAGCAAAACAGTCTTAGGGAAATAAGAGTAGGATAATGAGAAATAAAACCAAATCTTAAAAACCTCTTCCTGCCATACTTCTCTTCTTCTCAGGCTTAACTTTATACCTGAATTCTTTACCTTCCTCCCTCCTCCAGTGRTACAAGGAATGGGCATTGTGGTCAGTTCATCACACATTGTCTCTCTTTCTCCTTCTTCCTCACAGTCTTGCCCTGCTTCATCAAGGGGTCTCTCCCACAGGAGATGGTTCTCCACAAAGTTCTCCAGCATAAGTCCTTATGGGCTGCTGTTMTTCACAAACTGCTTCTGCATGAGTCCCTCCCATTGGGTGCAGTCCTTCAGGAAGAGATTGCTTGAGTGTGAGTCTTCTGTGGGATTGTAAGTTCTGCCAGCAAATGTGCTCCAGCATGGGCTTCCCACAGGGTCATGGCATCGACAGCATCCACTGTTCCAGTGTGTGATCCTCCACAGGCTGCAGGTGGATCTCTTCTCCACCATTAACCTCCATGGGCTTCAGGGGCATTGCTGCCTCGCCATGGGCTGCACCACAGGCTGCAGGGGAATCTGCTCCAGTGCATGGTGCACCTCCTCCCTCTCCTTCTGCACTGACATTGGTGCTTGCAGAGTTGTTTCTTTCACCTATTCTCACTTGTGTCTTCTCTGGCTGCAATTTTCTCCTGTGCAGTAACTYTTTCCTCTTTTCAACTCTTATCATCCCAGAGGCACTACCACCATCACTGCTGGGCTCAGCCTTGGCCAGTAAAGGGTCTGTCCTGGAGCTGGCTGGCACTGGCTCTATCAGACRTGGTAAAGCTTCTGTCAGCTTCTCRCAGAAGCCACCCCTGCAGCCCTCCCACTGCCAAAACCTTGCCATGCAAACYCAGTACAACAGTGTAAGAAATCCAGATGCTTATGAAGTTAAGGGGAATTTTCCCTTTACTGCAGTGGTGTTGGGATTTAAAGTGATGTCAGACTCTGGCTTTATCAAAATTCTCTGTGAAGCTTAGGTGGCAGTTTCTAGTTGCAGGCTATTAGCACAAGCCTCATTTTATTCAAAGCCATGGAAGTGAGCAGTATGCAAATATACTTCTTCAATAACAATTATGCTAGAGTTCCAAAGTTTGATTTCCACACTAGATACAGAAACAGTTAAAGTAAATGTCATTTAAGTRTATTGCTGTGAGAGCTTTGGAGTTAGTCAGTGCTGTGTGTCCCAGGAAGTTTTACATTGTGATATAGGAAAAGGAGGGCAAAGGCTGTTCATGTGCATTCATGTGATAAAATTCACTGATGCTACTTCTTGTTGTTCAGGATGAGGTCTACACCACTCATTCTCTGTGACAGAAGACCTTTTAGTTGCAAGAATCTGTTAGTCCAACACCAGGACAGTATTTCTGCCAAGACATTTTGCATCCTKATGGGAAATAAATACTTGGATTGCACCCCCAAAATCAGGCAGATTTTCACATGGCAGTGGCTGAAAAGCCTCAGTATCTGCTTTGGGGAGATGTTGTTGATAYGTATTTAAAATCTTTCTAGTCAGAAGCAACCAAAGTTTAGACTTAGAAGTGAAACACCAAAATCTCTATATGGTCAGAACCATAAACCAGGACCCCTAAAAAAATCTGAGATTTTTTTCACACCTCCCAAATCACAGCCATAAAAGCAAATGTCTCTGCCTTGCATTCTGATGTGAAATTCTTACTTCTTACTACAGCTCTGTCCAGGTTKCTGATAAATGCAAGGATAGCAGTGAGATGCTGAACATGATGCATATTTAACTGCATGCATTAATAAYCCTTTATTCTGTAGCACTTGAAAATGACAAGTTTTAATCATACAATAGTCAGGCATGCTACAGTACTTAGTGTCAGAAAGTCCAGAAGCAGATGGGACATTCCAGTGATCATCGTCCCCCTTCATGGTTGTGTTGCCTGTCTGTATGTTTCTACAGGAAAGCATGGATCATTTTGGGGAAAGAAAATTCCAAAGTGAAAAGCAGCATGTATATTTCTTCAAGATAYTCAGGATGATCCATTTGACACCTGCTTTTCCATCAAGGCCATTGGCCAAAATGGAGAAACTGAATACATGTGAGATGAGTGATCTGAGCAGATCAATGCTTTGACCTAATTCATCCAGAAGTTAYTGGCTTGATACAGGAGTAAAATTCTTTGGCCTAGTCTTGCAGGAATAAGATTAGATAACCAGGCAATCTTTCCTGTCCCTTAAATTTAGACATCTTGACTGTTATCTGTCTGCCTTGTTCAATGGAAAAAACATTACAGTGGGAGATACTGAATTGACTGCCCTAAATTCTTGATGTAAAAGTTGATCTTAGAGAAATCAGTAGAGCCAGAAAACCTTGCCTGAACACCCAGGCTCAGCATATGAAATTCACATTAAAGTAAAAAATGCTATGCATCCAAGGCAGAAAGTGTCAAGACATGAAAATAAGAGTATTTTAATAGAAACCTGTTTTATTTCTGTCTCAGAATAGTCAGCAAGTGTTAGCTTCTGCTAATGTAAACAGGCTTTTTTTCTGCTATGTAAACAGCACACTAAATGTTCTCTTCTTTCCCTGTTCAGTTCCAATGAATWCATGGACTAGTTTCATATTTTGCTAAGCCCTCAGTTGCATCCCTGCTGCTAAAAGCATTCCMATTGTTTGGTGAAATCTGGGCTGACAGCCTACAGGTGCTTCTAATAGWAAAGGCTTGCCAGGAAAGTACCTATGACTGCAGCATGCACTTGTGCTTTGAGATCAGCCAAAATRTTTTTCAATCTTAGCACAAGCCAGAATGGCTTAGATCTTCAGGCAATACAGCTGAGTCCTGACCCACTAAATGGAATGGGAAGAAGTACATAAATTTCTCTTATGTCAGGGAACAGAACCCAGGATTCTTCTTCCTCATCCTCAGAAACTTTTTTTCAATGTTTCTGTGAAAAGTAATACTGCTTTAGTCTGAAGAAGAGTTTGGGCACTTGGTTGATACTTGGGTCTTTTAGTCTTGTTGGGCAAATGAAGGGGCAGTGGCAAGTTTCCCATGGGGATGGGTCAGAGCTCTAATTATTGTACAGAAAGGCAAAGTAGCAACAAGAATCAGTACTGCTATCTTTTAAAGTAATTTAGGTTTATTTTGCAGAGGATTCTGGGCTAAAGCACCCAAAGCAAGAACTGAAGTCCCCTGATTGCAAAAGCTAAGCACTTCATCACCATGATCTTCGGTATTTTTCTCCTGGTTAATCCTTGGTAGCTCTCACGCACTGTTTTTTGGGGATCCAAATCAGTTGGCATCTAACTGCACCCACCCATGCACACAGGTAAGAACCTGTGTGTGTGTTCCAGATTCCATTCCAAGAGCTGGTTACAGACAGATCAGCAGTGCTGTGCAGCTCAGACAAATAGCATTGGTCTCTGCCCTTGCAGGAGAACTGGGAGGTGCATCCCACCCACAGGTCAATTCTGTGTGGGAATATGGCCCTATATCTATCCACCTTGGCCTGATATTCATGAAATAATAAATAAAATAARTCAGACTCCTGTGAGTCATCTAGTAGGTCACAGTTACAGGCCCAACAGCAGCATTTCTTCCAAGGCAGAGAGAAGTCTGTGCAAGCTGATTCCTTTCCTCCTTTCAGATTAAGGCTGTCATCCTGGAGGTTTTGCTCTGCTATCTGATCTGGCTGTCTTAGGTCTTACATCTTTGCTGCAATGCCAACTGCCAGATAAACCTGCCCTCAAAGTTAGTCTTTGCCATGTTTAGCACTGTGGCAGGTCTCTCCATATTTGAATCCAGTCCAAAGTCTGTGTAGAGACAATGTCTGCAGGAACCTGGAATTTTTCTTTAAATGAAACCACCTGTAGTCTAACTTTTAGTTGCAGCTAGAATGACTGTAAACCTTAAGCCTGAAGAAATATCTGGGCAAAGCAACCCTATATGATGCCCAAAAATGAGAAGGGTGCCATTCACCATTATCTGGAGGACCTCTACCTTTCTATGCATCATTTACTTCAATTGTCAATAAATCAGTGAGACTGTTCAGTTTCTAAAAGTGGGGCTTTTTTTCTCTAAAGTACTGGATTCAGAGTTTGTCTGGAAAAAGAAGTATTTTCTTTATTGCCTCCTTTAGAATTTTTTCTTTTACTTTCTTTTCTTAGGCATAAGTCTCAGAGAAATGGGACTCTTTGCTTCCCTTTGAAGTCTCTTGTTTCTGCTCACATTTGGTCTTTCTCAAGCACAATGGTGACATATTTTGGCAGATTTCTGGTGCTCTTTAATCTGTATGTTCTTTCCATAATGATACTAAAATCAAAATGGAGTTTTATCTGAAAGCAGGAATTTAATGTCCTCCCAATACATTCCCGCATCTTTTGTATTGAATGCAATATASAGCAGGTGTGTCAGAAGAGTGCAGTGCATTTATGGAGATCAAGTGCTCTTCTGGAATGCAAAACCAAGCCTGCGTCTACTTTGATTTTCAAAAATCTGTCTAAACTAATTTGCTGGTTTGCTTAACTTGGCTTTTCAGTGGATATTCTCCTCCTTCTTTATTAGTACCAGCATTGCCAAAGTGTTCATAGCAACTTTGAACATGTTTGCAATTTGTTGACAATACAGTTTAATACTGAAAAGCATTTCTGCAGTCAACATTACCACATTACAGTACATTACACACTAATGCGTAAATGAGGCTTTTAATCATCACAAGCTGATGTTTTGCWTCAAGTGAGTGCTCCTGGTGTATGGCAGTTTCCAGAATTTAAGGTCAGAAAGGATTTCTGGATCAACTAGTCTGCTCCTGTCAAATTKCATTTACCCTTGCCTCCCAAGTGCCATCCAGCAAGGGACACACTCATGATCCCCTTCATCACATCATAAATTAGGATTTTCCCATGTCAGATCAAACGTCCACCTAGATCAGCATCCTGCCTCCTACATAAACCATAATCCAGTATTGAGAGAAGTATGTAGCAGGATAAAAATGTGTATTTCTCCATGGGATACTACTTCATCTTTGAATTTTAATACTCTGACCGTTTTCCTACTTGGGATCCCCCTCAGCTGAATGCATTTTTTGGATTTTATGTGTATTTGGTCACCTTCTATAGATTTTCTTGAGCCCATCTTTCACTTTCCCCATCAATTAATGTAAACTTAATTTATCCACAACATACTCTAGTGGTCTTCCCCGCCCCCCCTGCAGCGTAAATCTTTTGCTTTGTTTACACTTACACTCGGTTTGCTTAGGGTTTCTTCAGCAGCCTAAGAAAGCCATCAGTGTGCAGAATTTTCATGTGCCTACGCTTGGGCACAGTCATCAAGTCGCAGAACAAACATACCAAGGCCTGAAGAAGTGTCAGCACTGCATTTCTCAGGCTGACTAAGGCTTGCTCTACTAGTTCTCCAGGCTATGAGCACAAGCCGCTTTTTCTCCAAAGTCATGGAAGTGGCTGATAGAGGGTGCCTATGCTAGGTATCACCTTTTGGCTTGGGAGCTGGATTAAAACTGATGTGTAGTGTGGAGACCGAGTAAGCCTGTGTCTGCTTGCCAAGTGCTGTTCTGAGTCTCTCACTAAAGTGGGGTTTTTAAAAATAATTTGGTATTTTGCTCTGTTCTCACAGATTTTTAAATGCTAATTCTAAAATGTCAAGCCTGGAACATACATGCTTCCATCCGTTCAACCACCATGTTCCATTGCAAACCTACTAATGCTGAAGAGGAGAGGTAACATTTTCCCTATGGCTACTCCTCAYTTCCCTCAGCTGTAGCACCCTGCTCATATGTTTGGTACTGCTGTTAATTTAATGTAGTGTTAGCTGTGCCCAGATATGATGAAAGCAACCAAACTTTAGTTTATCACAGATTGGGCTAGCTGCTCTCACCTTTTATCTAGAACTGTAGTTGCGAGCCCATGTCTAGAATTAGCAGCAATTCTGCATAAAAAGTTTTGTCACATTCACCGTGGTATTGCCATGCCATACTTATCTCCTAATCTGTAGTGCATTAATGATAAAGACATCACATCAGCCCTGGAATTTTTCCCAAAGGTATTATAGTCACTCAAAACTTATTTCTGACTTCTTTTTTTTTTGTTAGACTTTCTTTGCTCTAAGAGATATTGGAGAGAACTTGCACTTAATCTTTGCTAAATTTTGCTTTTGTAGGAGTGTTATTTCCTTTTTGCTGTGAGAACTCCTGAGAGACACTACTCCTCCCTAACTATTTCTGAAGAGTCTAAACTGGAAGGAACTTAAAAAAAGATAGTTTCCTTTTTAGAGAATGTTTGTCTCTGTGGATATCACTGTTAGGAAACCTTTTCTCTGGTCATGATGACTTTTTAGAAGTTGTATGTTTTTAGTKTGGAATTGTTAGCTATAATATCAATTTAATCAGGCTTTGGATAATATTTTTATTATGACTTACTTCCTCTCTCTCTTCCTCCCTGTCCAGACACACACAGCCTTTTCTTTCTCTTGAGTTTCTGATGAGGAACTGCTGCCCACATGTTTCTTGTGTGGTCTGTAGTCATAAGTTGCARTTCTTAAGTGTTTATTTTTCTTTGTGGTTGTATGAAAATATTGTACTTATGAGATAAAAACATTCRTACCTCTGTTACATGTTGTGAGAAAATTACAGCACCTTGAGAKGCAAAAATTTGCATCCACACTTGAGTGTGAATGCAATACTATAAAAGCCATACATCCAGAAGTCAAGGCAAGACACTAGGATTGTATTGTACCTATTTTTAAAAAAGGAAGAGAAAAAAAAATTATTTTTCCTGCTTTTTTTCTTGAGGTGGCACACTGAAAGACAATTGTACTTTTTTCTTACAAACAGGAGGTTAATCAAGTGGTTAAGAGTTTAAATCTGTAATAGGATCCAAGTGGTGTAATATTGTTCAGAGAAATGGCATCTTTGTGCTCCAGATGTTTTCCCTATCTACAAAGAGAACATTTTTTTCCTCCAAATTTCACAGATCTACTCAATGAGCAGGAGTGTAACAGACCATTTTTGCAAGTATGCAAACCACTCTACCCTTGACTCTGCCTCCCAGAAGATTTTGCCTTTTGTTGTGAGCTGGATGTCTCCAGCCTGGCCAGCTCTAAGTCATTGTTTAGTTTTTAAAATAAATATAAGGGATGTTTTCTCTCTTTTGATGATCCTGCCTCTTTGGAAGCCTTCATCATCTCAATCAGATGAYACCCCCTATCCCTAGGGAATTCTCTACTGAAGTAAAATTTGGCAATCCCATGTTTTTACAAGAGCATTTTTTTCTGGATTAAGGTGGAGCAGAATGTTCGTATTCTGTCATTTCTGGACTGGTAAGTCTCCTGGGGAGGATGGCCTCCTTATGTAAATTAGTGTTGCTTATGATAGGGAAAGCACTGCTTTTATTTACCATGAGACTGAGTCAGAGCCGTTTCCATTTGTGAACTGGAGAGCAGTAATCCAGTTCCTCCCACATGCACATACTCCCYGGAGAAAGAGGGTCTTGCTAGAGGATGTGATTTGGATCAAAGGCTATTGGCACTGCACAAAAAAAAATAAAGAGAGAACAATTCAATACAAGCGTTTAATTGGATTTTATCAGAAGGACTGCCAAATGAACACAGTGCCAGGAAACTTTACCTGCAGCTCTTCATTACAGTTTCTCTGTCAGAAATACTGTGCCTTCTTATCTGTGCTGTTACTTGAGCAATGTCTCACAGCATTTGAGGTTGGGGCCACACATTCAGGATATTGTGTGTCATTGCCAAGTCTGTAAATACAGTTCATGTTTGTTGGCAGCTCCTCTGTCCATTAACATTACATCATCCCTAGACCAAGCCCATGATAATGAAAACAGTTTCAGATCAAGTAATTCAGCTTCTGACTTAAAAGTTCCCWGCATAAAAGGTGACCTCAGTCCAAAGGTACTATGTACTCTCAACAGCTTGCTTCCTTTTCCAGTACCTATCCTGTTTGTGAGTTTTGAAAAAAGTGCTAAAACCAAGTCTGTTTTAAGCCAGACGAGATCACTGGGCATCAGATTCTTCTGAATCATCGCAGCTATCAAGTGTCAGTATCTTCTGTACCTCTAATTTTTGAATGTTCTGTGTTGCCAGAACAGCAGTACAACTCTTTGATCACTGTAGATAAGAAAAGAACAGAGAAGGAGTTCAGTATTGTATTTCCATCGGGCCCTTTCAGCATCTTCCTGTTTCATACTAAATCCATGACMTTTTAACTCAGATCAGTCGTATTGCTCAATAATGGAAAGGTTCCACAATTTCTCTAAATTATTTTTCAGTTTCATCTTTGTGTAATTCTTTATTTTATTTTCAACTAGACAGAGGTTGCTGGAGTGGTCATTGCTGTCAYTGACAAAGTCCTCCAAACCCTCTTTCAGCTTTTCTAAGACTTCAGCTTCCCCATATAATTCCTTGTTGCCTTAGTTGCATGTGACACTTTGATTCAAGTCCTTCTCATGAAATTCAACATATTCTTGGTAGTTACCTCTGGATATACCAGAGGATAATTTTCTTCAGAATTCTTCTGCTGCTTGCCATTAGTCWGCCTTACCATCACCCCTTCCTTCTCCTTGTGATTCCTCAGGGGATYGTTAACACAGGTGTTACCAAGCTTYTTTCTCAATGACATTTCAGTGTCAAATCGAACATCTAAGACAAGCAGATATTTGAATATGGGAAAAGGTATGATTGCTATGCTTAAGGAGTATCTCACCCTTTTTTTTCCCTTCTGTTAGCTGAGAAAGTTGAAAAGGTAAGAGTTTCTGGTTGTTGTTTTAACTCATTTGAATATTCTCAATGGTAATTTTCCTTTGAGTCATARTGCATGAAATACATTTCACCATACAGAGATATTACTGATATTAGACTTCTAGTTAGATAACTGGTTTTGAATCCTCTCATTTAATTATCCATACTTCTAATTTTTGGTGGCATTCTCTTTCATTCTTCCTATATAGTTTCACTTGCAAAATCAAGYTATAGACCAAGAGCTTGAAACTATCTGAAGCTACTCATTCCTTCTTGTAGCGGGAGTACATAAGTAGAAGTTAGGAGAAGTGGTGTCAGAAGTGAGATGTGTCAGGAAAGGCAATCATACTGAGAGCAGTGAGGGAAAGTATGTTAGCACCCACTAAATGTTTATAATTGAGGAAGCCAAGCTATCCAGAACTGCATTGAGATGAGGATTGAATATTGGGGAACTCAGCCTGAGAAAGAGCAGACACAAATTACATACTTGTAGAAATTTTCTTAATATAACTGGACATTGAAGCTTGATATTGTAGATGTTTTCATAGCTACATCCACTGGATCTTTGTTATTTTGCCAGTGCCAGCTACAGTAATTGCTCTGTGTACTGTAAAGATGCAGTGAAAACCATAATCACGTCAACAGAGATATTTAAGTTATTAATGAATCAGTGCATCTTCCATAGACACACTGAGTGTGCACACAGATAACTGCATTTCTTCTTGTCTAGTTAAAGCTGCAGAAACTCAGTAAAGCTTGACCTAAAGAGTTTGGGTCTGGATGGCAGCAAATTTGCCACTAAAGKTATTCAGAGTTCATACAGTCATAGAAAGTTCCTAAGTGCCAGATTTTTAAACACTCAGATGAGGAATACAAAATTTGTGAAAGTCTAATAAGTTTTATTGTTAAAAAGAAATTTATTTATCTTTACATAAGTTGTTGTTAGGATCTGAAAGTCTCAAATACCCAGAAACCAAATCTCAGCATTGATTCGGTGAATGTGACTGAATGTGATCAAATGTAGTAGAAGGCCCTTCACCAGGCAAGTGCAGAAAATAAAAAGCCACAGGAGAAGACTGATATTWTCATTTAAGTAAAGTTTGCATTGCAGGTATGGGCTTCTAGATTTCCTGTCTGTGTCAGGGGTTTCCAGACAATGTCACTCACCAATTATGCTTTCAGAAAAAAAAAAAAAATTTAAAAGTTAGATTTCCCTAATACTAATTTAATAGGGTAAATGAATCATGTCTGCTGAAAGGAAGCCACAGTGCATATTTTACATAGAAATGGGTGTTCCTTGAGGACTGGSAAAAAACTGACAGAGGGAATTTTAATGGAAATTAATAACCTCCTTAAAAATAGAATCAGAGCTGCAGATACTTATTAAATTATATTAAGTGCATTTGAACAACTTTTGTGCGTCACTCATCAAAACTTAAACCRAGTCTGGGAAATTCATAAACAAACATGAGGCAAACAAATGGCACTTGATTAAATTCTAAAAACTACATTTATGAAATGAAGGTACAGCTGTTGACAGGGACTAACCTACTTACAGCCAGGCCCTCCCTGTATCCTGCCTTTTCCTGCAAGAGACTTCATGTTCTAATTATCTATTGTGATTTTTCTTTCCTCGCTTCTACTTTTTGTTAACAGAAGCTATAAACCTTTGAATGAATACATGAAGCAATCTTTATGAAGCCTGATTTACACCTTGCTAATGCATTACAGCTACATATGCTGCTACACAAATGTGAGATTGCTCTTGTCCTAAGAACAGAAAAAAATACTTCTGTATATTTTGTAAACAGTTAGAATTTTTAGCAWACTTATGGTGCCTTTATGATACTCTAGATAGATTATTAAAGGAAACATAACTTTCGTACTCCCAAGCTTCTAAGTAAAAAAAGAATATATAAATTTAAAAATAATCATCTTTCTACCCTTTCTTTCAAACAGGGGGAATGAATATCAGGAGCAGTGATATGAAGAAAACTTCACGAAGGTCATGCAAAGGCAARCTTGGCTAGTGAGGAATTGCCTTCCAGAGTAGATTGCATTCTCGGCCTTTTACTGAAATAGTTGCACAAGGTGAATACATTATGATATTACTTCTAAATATCTACCATTAAATGAGATATTTCCTCATTACCCAGCCCAGGGTAGGGACCAGTTCTYATGAAAAGGATGCAGTGCTGCAAACTGCTTAATATTTTTGCAGGGCAACGGGAAAACCAGAATTGCTTTTCAGGCTGTTGAGGTGCTCATCGGGGCGATCCCTGTCCCACGAGAAGAGCTCAGGTTTTCGAGGGCCGAGCTAGCGCARTTAGCCGCGGGCAGCGGGAGGCGGCCGAGCCGCAGGGTGGATCTCTCAGGGAAAGGAGAAGCGGCGGTTTAGCCCTGGAAACTAGAGACAGCTCCGCCTGCGAGAGCGGCGGCTCCGAATAGTAATGCTGRGAAGCGGGGGGGAAAGCAGCCGCGGGGGAGCGGAGGAGGGCGCGGATGCTGAGCGCTGTTGGGTCTGTCCCGCAGGTGATGGCCGCGCCGCGGCGGCCGACAGCGCTTCGCACGGACCAGGCGCGGCGCAGGTAGCGCGGCTCCATGGAGGGCAGCAGCGCGTCCCCGGAGGAGGAGGAGAGCGGGGCCGCGAACGGCGCACCCCCGCCGCCGCCACCGCCCACGCCCGCCGCCCCCTGCGGCTTCAGCTCCTCCCTCTGCTTCAGCGCCGCCGCTGCCGAGCCCCAGCCGCCCGCGGCCGGCGCCGGAGTGCTGCAGAGCCAGTGGGAGATCAACAACGCCGCCTGCCAGCCGGAGGAGGATGAGGAGGTGGTGGGGCCGCGGGACCGGCCGCCGGAGGAGCCCGACCTGGTGATCGAGGTGTCGGGCCGCCGCATTCGGGCGCACAAGTCGGTGCTGGCGGCCAAGAGTGACTACTTTCGTGCCCGCGCCTCACGGGACGTCCTGCGGGTGAAGGGGGTGAGCTACGGGGCGCTGCGGCTGCTCATCGACTACGTGTACACGGCCCGCATGGGCGAGGTGCGGCACGACAACCTGGCTGAGGTGGTGAGCGGCGCCCGCGTCCTCCAGATGCCCTGCGCCCTGCACTGTGCCGCCGAGGCCATGCGCGCCCAGCTCTGCCTCGGCAACTGCTACCAGCTCCTCTGCCTGGCCAAGAAGCAGCGGCTGGCRGAGCTGCGGGAGGCTGCCTATCGCTTCATGAGCGATCATTACCTGGAGGTGCTGCGGGAGCCCAGCGTTTACGGCCGCCTCAGTGGCACTGAGCGGGACCTCATCTTGCAGCGGCGCATGGATGCCGGCCAGCCTTGCCTCCTGGTAGCCGAGGTCAGTGACGCCTTCGAGCGGCCGGGTGGCGGCAGCCGGCCACAGAGCCGCGAGAGCAGTCGGCCCCAGAGTCCCTCCTCCGTGGTKTCTCTGGAGGAGAGTGGCTCCCTCATTCACTGCTACCACGAGGCCAGCGGCGAGTGGAGAGTGCTGACGCGCCTTCCTGAGGAGGCAAATGCCAAGGGCTGCGCCATGTGTGTCCTCCACAACTACCTCTTCCTCGCAGGGGGCATTGTGACGGGGCCGGTGGGCAGCGAGCCCAGGGCCCGCCTTTCTGACAAGGTCTTCTGCTACAACCCCCTGACCGACAGCTGGAGCCAGGTGCGGCCCCTGGCTCAGCCCCGCTCGCAGCTCAAGCTGCTGGCCCTGGATGGTTACCTCTACGCTGTGGGGGGTGAGTGCCTCTTCACGGTGGAACGGTATGACCCACGGGCCGACCGCTGGAGCCCTGTGGCACCTCTGCCCAAGGGTGCCTTCGCTGTGGCTCACGAGGCCACCACTTGCAACGGGGAAATCTATGTGTCAGGAGGCTCCCTCTTCTACCGCCTGCTCAAGTATGACCCCAAGCGTGACGAGTGGCAGGAGTGCCCTTACAACAGCAGCCGCCGGCGCTCTGCTGACATGGTGGCCTTCAAGAGCTTCATCTACCGCTTYGATGTGAGCAGTGGCCGTGGTGGGGAGCAGGGTCCCGGCGGCGGGACTGCTGGTGGTGTCGAAGTTTTCCGGTACAACACGGTGGCCAAGTGCTGGAGCCAGTGCGCCAGCCTGCGGCCCAGCGGTGGCCCCATCCAACCCTTCCGCTGTGCYCCCTTGGGCAACACCATCTACTGCGTCAACCGGACCGGCACTCTTCGCTTCACCCTAGCCCAGGACGGTGAGGTGGAAGCAGATGGTGGGCTCAAGGGCACCTTTGATGGGGAGCTTCTTAAAGCTCCCCTGGATGTCAAGGGTGTCCTCCTACCCTTTGTGCTTACCCTGCCTGAGAGGCTGGACAAAACCGGGGACCAGGAGGGCTCYCTCCCATTACTGTAAGGTGGCCAGCCTGCCTCTGGCTTCCTGAGAGGGTAGMTGGGTTGCAGATCCACAAGCTCCCACCTACAGAGGGGACCCTCTTAGTTGTGTCTGCWGAGAAGAGGGAGTTCCCCTTCCCTCATCTGTGCTCTCAAGATGTTGGGCTGATTGTAACTCAGTTGTAACTCWTCTCACGTTTGCTGTGCTTTGTGTGAAAAGCCAAGCACACAAAAGTAAAAGCTGCTATAAAGGATAATCTCTGGATGATGTTTGTGCCAATCCCCAATCTCAAAAAAATGTTTTTACTCTTGGATTTCTAGAATATTCTTGACAAAAGTGTCATAATGGGACATGAGTGTTGGTTGTGTGTTTACACGTAGTTGCAATCTGGGCTGGAGCCTTTTCTGTCATTTGTGGTTTTTTCCCTCTGGGATGATACTGAGGGATAAATACTGCTGGTAACATAATTTAGCTGCATTTGTTTTTGTGTTAAACCAACTATTTCCTGGGTTTGAAAAGTATAGGAAGAACATCTACATCACAGCCTTTCATTTCTGGTGCAATAGATGGTTTAAGGRAGCTGTGGCATTGTATGGTCCCAGGAATTTCAACCACAGATGATTTAACAGATACCAGACTTAATGTTTTAAGTAACACAAATGCGTGCCACATGTTTTGGAATGCAAAGAAAAAAAAGTTACCTTTTTAAAATGTGGTATTTTGTAGTATGTATGAATTGTCGATACATTCCTTATTTGAAGAAGGTAATTATTTCTGTTTGAAAAGACATATTGTTTTGTTACTTTTTTTTTTTTAAATCAGAGATTTTAAATTATAACAAAAATGACCTGAAACTGTTCAAACTGCAACCAGTTGACATGACCATGTATGCCACTAGAGTTGGGCAAAAGCTTTGTACTTCATGTGCTCTTTAGCTGCAGGTCAAGGAAGGTTAGCCTAAACCAACCTGTGGCAAAAGGCCTTTCCCACTTAGTTCAAGACCATCAAAAAGGGGACATGAAAAATAGGAATGTGCTACACATGTCAATTATATTGAGCACTAGCATGATGTTACTTCCCTATATTTTGATTGAGAGACTGCTTTATTTATTTTAAACTAATGATTGCTAATCAATAAGTCCTTGTTAATTGCAGTACGTGCTGATGGCGTACACTGTCATTGTGTTTCTAAACTGCCCAAGAGAGCTGTTTGTGGGGCAGCATCTAAATAAGGCAAAAATATACAAAACTTCTTCCTGCCTCTGGAAAGTTGGAGCATACTTTTTGTCATGTYACTCAGAACTGGAAAAATGTAGAATGTCTACACAGACAGACTTATCTTGAAAAGGGCACATGCATTTATTTTATACCTTTTTTATTAAAAAAAAGAAATCAATAGACAAGGCAAATGTTTTAGCTTTATGGTAAATCACTGCAAAACCTTTCCTGAAAAAAGAACTTGTGTTTTTGCTGGTACATTGCTGAATATTCAGCATGGAACTGGCATGGACTGTGGCAGAGAATTGTTTATATTCAAAGCTCTAGTATAGATTCATATTTTAGAARTACATAGGGACCTTGCGTAGAAGAAAGCAGGTCTTTTTATGTTTAATTAAGATGTTTTTGTTAAACAGGATTTTAGCRTTCTTATACATAATTGCTTTTTCCAAAGGAAGGCAGCAGGCTCTGTCGTAAGAGACACCATCTTTACAAAAGAGAACAGTGAACTTCATAGATTCTTCGTTCCTTCACTTTAATGTTTGTTTTTTGTTTCTTTTCTCATCTTTRTTGCACAGTGTTTTAATGCATCTGATCTGGTTAGGCATTCTATAGAAAACAGGGGTCCAATCCTAGTAGTTCTTAGCCGAGTGAGCCTGTTCCCTAGTGAGCTAGTTAAAGCGTCAGCCAGGCAGGAGCTGTAGGCCTGCAGAGTGTAACATTTATCTTAGCTGCAGTACAGCTTGGTAACATTCTTCACAGAAAATTTGATTTTATTCTCAGACAAGAATCCTTGGAAACATTGACTCTAAATTAAATTGCAGAGTTGTAGCTTGAGCAGGAAAGAAAAATYATATGTTTTCTTTCAGCATAATTTTTATGTTAACTGTAGAAAATATTTCAAGTTGTGTAGTGCAACACTTAGGTGTATACTTAAACTAGAGATGTAAGTGCTAGGCCAGATTTTGAAATAGAGTCACCAGGAACACACACAAGGAAATGTCTGTTTTATCTTGCAATACTACACAATTTCGTAGTTCAAAGACTTAGGTAGTATAGTTCTTATACTACAGTATTAATGAGGTATCAAGCCAGCTTTTGCATTCCTATCAATTAAACATTAATTAAGCACTTTCATTCCTGCTAATGCATGAAAATGCTTCTAAAAAAGTTTTGGGAAGTTTCCATTATTTAAGATGTGAAAATATGCCCCAGATTCTGGGACAGAATGAACCATATGCTTTTTTCCAATATCGTTTGCTGTACCCTATGAAGAAATAAGTTCTACAGTAATAAGCATTCAATTAACCTGCAGTGGTTTGTATTTTTGCTAGCTCCTCTTTTGCAAAAATGTTGAATCAAGTGCTTACCTGCATTTCACTGTTTGCACAGTGTCAGTGGGGCAGAGTCTGGGCTTCATTAGTAACTGCCTATCAAACTTGTTTCCTTTTTACACTCTACGTAGTCACAGCCTGATGATTAACAACAGAGGCATGTTTCTAGCCAGATTTCCTGCTCTGTGGCCTCTGTTTCCTCCCCGGTAGGCCTGAGGCAGGTTTGCTGAGAATTGTTTTCTCCCCCAGTTATATCTTCACAAAAAAACCCCCCACCAAACTTGGGTACTAAAATCAGAATTTAGATAGTGTTCAGGCATTTGAAGACTGAAATTGTCATTCCAGARCCCTACAGTTTTACTTAAACAGAAAAACAGCTGTCTCTTTGACACGTGGAGYTGCTTAGCAGTTCCCCTTCACCCGTTTGGAGCTGCTCAGAGCAGTTCCACACCTACCTACCAMGTGGGATATCCAGAAGCCACTTACTAAAGGGCCAGGCCACCCTCAAGTTGTGTTTGCATATGCTTAGCTTTTAAAACAGCCATTTTTTCTAGAGCAGCCAAAAGTCTACCATGTTTGTATGGGAATAGGGAGATCTTGTGKGCTTTCTTGGCCTGCAAGCATTCAGTCCTCATCTCTTACCCTCTGATTCCCAGTGGACTGAAGGCCCTCTTGGAGCTTGTCCCTGATCTCTAAATATTTATGCCTTTTGCATTGTATGTTAATTGACTAAAAATCTCACAAATCAGCAAGGTAGTTATCCTCAYTGAGTGATCTGAGACTAGCCAGAGAGACATTTCTGAAAGACTGCTGCCTTTCTGTCCCCTAAATCTTACAGTCCTTCTATTTTAATGGGACATAATTGGCCTAATTTTTCAGGAGATAATTTTTCCTCCCT
This sequence comes from Malurus melanocephalus, assembly GCF_030028575.1. Lineage (NCBI taxonomy): Eukaryota > Metazoa > Chordata > Aves > Passeriformes > Maluridae > Malurus > Malurus melanocephalus. The sequence goes on from NW_026623238.1 coordinate 5,950,580, forward strand.
AGACTACTCCTATTTTCAAGGTTGTCTGTTAGAGGATTTAGGTTTGAATTCCCTTAAGCTGAGTAAAGACTGATCTGAGGCCTTGCACTTTGCACGTGCGTGTGTGTTTGCATGCGCACGTGTTCTCAAATCTAGATGGCTGTTCAGGGGAAGACTCCTCCTGGGGCTCTTTCTCAAGGATGAGCTTCTTGCAAATCCTCCAAAAGCACACATAGGCTCCTGTATATTGAATTCTGAGTAGATTCTAGGCCCCACCTCCTGCATGGGTAATTCAGCATAGATTTGGTAGAGTTGCTGCATTTGGGCAAGTTTTCTTTGGAAAGATTTTGCAGACAGGCTCTGTATTTTGGGTTACCACTTTGAGGTGAGGATCTCCGTGCACTGTACTGGAAKGCCAGACAGGTAATTTGGATTCTTTTCAGGGGTGCCACCATAGTAMAGAGGCATTGCAGTACCTAGCAATGAAATGCCTAAAGCCTTCATTGAATCTAAAACTAAATCCCGACTTCAATAAAGAAATGCTAATGACAGATGAAACTAATGTTTCCATCTGTTAACTGGTTCCATAAAATAGAAATCTTAGTTGCAGCAAAGGTAAGTGTAAACAACTTRTGTTTACACTTGAAACTAAGTAAAAAAAATAATTGGGAAAAAATAATCCTATTTGATCAAAACTGKCACTGTTAAGCAACATGGGGAGGATGTTAGTCGTACCCTAGYAATGACAAAAATTGTGCAGTTGCTGATGTAAATTCTGTCCACAAAAAGTTTCTTTGTAACTAAATACCTGGTAAAATTYAAAGTGATAAAAGAATAAATTATTCACATGAAAGCTGTACCTCTCCTGTGCTGTTTGAATGGCTCTCTGAGTGCTATGTCTCAATTACCAGTATTCATGAGTGACTGTTACTTTTCCTGATTGACAGCATGGATTCCATTGATTGCTCCATAGATGTGTTAACATTCATTATCACAAAGCGTAACAGTGGTGCTGGTGCTTTGTGTTTGGACTGATACTTAGTGTTTTCTGCTTAAATGAACCCAGATCTAACAGAATCCTGTCTTTGCCCTTGTGTTTTCCTAGTGTCATTGCTCCTGGGAAACCAGAAAACACAAAAAAGGGAGATGGTGGTACTGTTGAGAGGTTGTAGTAAAAAACATTTTATTAATTTCTCTTTTTTTCTGCTGTTACTTTGCACAACAGATTGGCGCTGGCTTAAAAGAACAGCTCTGTTTGGCTGTATYGGTATGAGTAACAAAGTATGCTTTTACCTCTTTGCTGCCTCAGCTCCTACTCTGWGATAATGTAGTGCAAGTTTGTAATRGTCCCATACGTTTACTAGATTACTGGAACTATTCTGACTTAATATTACTGCTACTAAGAGATTGACACACAAATCAAAAAATGCACAAAAAAAGGTAGAAGAGTCAGCCCTATTGTGCGCTCAGATTAAGTAATCACACACTTTTCGTTTGTTTTGGCTTACTAAATTCTGAGAGCTGCTTGAATAAAKCAGGTATTGGAAATCAGTAGGAGTGCTGGATTTGCCTGGGGTAGAGTTAATTTTMTTCGCAGTAGCTGTTAYGAGGCTGCATTTTGTATTTCTGCTGAAAATGGAGCTGATAATAAGAGATGGTTTCTTTGTTGCTGAGCRGTGCTCACACAGAGCCAAARCCTTTTCTGCTCCGCACCCCACCCACCAGTGAGGAGGCTCGTGGTGCACAAGGGCTTTGTACAGGACGCATTTGGGGAAGCTGACCCCCAACTGTCCATAGGGATATTGCAGACCATATGTTGWCATGCTCAGCATATAAATTTGGGGGAAGAAGAAAGGAGGGATATTTGGAGTGATGGTGTTTGTCAGGTTCCTAAGTCATCACTGTGTGTGTTGGAGCCCTTCTTTCCTCAGGATGACTGAACACCTGCCTGCCCATGGGAAGCAGTGAATTAATTCCTTTTTCTGCTTTGYTTGCAAGTGCAGCTTTGCTTTGCCTATTAATATCTCCATTTCAACCTATGAGTTTTCTCACTCTGCCCTTCTGAATCTCCCCCAAATCACTGGGAGAAGTGAGTGAGTGGCTGTGTGGAGCTCAGCTGCCAGCTGGGGTTAAACTACAACAGCAGGCTAATTTGGAGGCTACTTTCATAAATTACTCAAAGGAAAGAAATGTGAATGAGGGATAGGAGGAAGAGAGGAATTTGGACTCAAAAGTGCCKACTGTATATCCAGTTGAAACAAATAGCAGGGAAGAGAAACCGGAGTTGTTATGCCAGGTTTTTTTTTCAAATATTTCTTAAACAGTTTAAGTTTTTACCAGTTATATTGTTTGTCTTATCATTTTGCACCTGTAATGCTTCTCAAACCATCACAGTGTTTAACAAGCTACTTTTTGCAGGAGTCTCTTGGTTTGCTTTTAAGTCTTAGTGGATAAACCCTGGACAAATTTGTGARATCATGAAAATGTCGATGCTGCCACTTTCAAGAGAGTAACTAGTGCAAATTCTTTAGACACTGTTCACWGTTCAGGTGAATTATATGTGTAACWGATGTATTAATAGTTTCATTTTTGAAGCATACATAGGTAAAGCCTTTTATGTACTCCAGCTTACATTGTAATGAAATAAATACTTTCAAAAATCTTACGCTTCCCCTTAGGGATTTCTGGGTGTATGTTTTTTCTTTGCTATCCATCCAATCAGTAAATGGTATTAATTTTTTTTTGTATAAAGCAAAGACAAAATTAAACAAATTATCACACAGGTAAATATTTAGGGAAKGTTTCTAATGCTGAGTGAAAAAGGAATATTTTCATTTCACTGTGCCCTGGGTGTTTGGAGCTTGAAGTATTCTGCAATGAAAGCATTTTCCTAAGTGCAAATTAGCATATACTCCAGTTAACTTTTCTTTTTTTTTTTTTCTCTTKTCAGWWTGTTAAAGTGCATTATCATTTATAAATATTACATGTAGGTTTTTCCAGGATACTTTCCTATATTATGTCACACTTGTCAGATTTTTGGCTGGAGTAGATTTACAGCAGCGTAAGTGAAAGAATCAAACACAATTTAAAGTACCCACTTTGTCTCCTCTGTATTTTCTCATCAGATATTTTGCTTGACATGCGGTTATATGACCTGTTTGAAACCTCCACTCCAAGAGTCATCGACTAGGTGGGGTTGTCCTTGCTATTTTTTCTTTTATTTCCTTATCTGGTGCAACATGCAAGCTCTCTAATGTTTTCTTAAGAAGGGCCAAATTCTACTACTGATGAATCCAGGGTAAATCTGGAATAGCTAAACCAAACCTATTAGATTACCAGATTTTTTTTTTCCATTCAGCCCCAGAGTTTTGAGTCTGTTGTAAAATCACTGGGGACCTCMACTGGAAAACAAAAAGAAAAACTTATTGAATAAGACTCAAGCAATCAATCACTTGAGTGTGTTTTGGGTTTTGGTTTTTTTTTTTACTTCACTAAAGTATAAATTATTTTAACAGAGTAATTTTTCTCTGTGTTGTGAACTAAACATTGGGAAGTTTAGTGGCAATGAAGTTTTATCTCAAGTAGACACTCCTGTTTGRTTCACTGAACATTTTGCATCTATATCTCTCAAGGATGCTTAGGCCCAAGATTCAAGCTTCAGATCTGGTAAATTATTTGTCTGGGTCCAATAACCTGTGCCATGATTAATTTTCTGGTACTGAAATGCTAAAACCAACAGTTGTAGCACAAAGAATTTGGATTTTTAAGTCCTTGCAGTTTGGGCACAAAAGATCCCTTCTTGTTACCTGTTTCCAGGTATAATGCATCACTTGTGTCCATGTATTCAAAACTCACAGTAAGTTTTCATATAAAAACATCTGCAGGCAGATGTTGACATGTATTCCCCTGAAGGCAGAGAAGTCTTGCTGGAAAGACAAATCTTTCTAGACTGTGCAAGCAGGGAAGTCACATATGGCTGTGAACTCCCATGTCATACTGAGTAATTATCAAGTGAACAAAACAACAATGTCATCAAACATGAGTTTACAGCCTGTGGACAGATGTACCCATCATTGGTGGAGAGAAAGGAAATGTAAGTCAGTAGCTATTAATGCTGGGACCATGCCTAGAAACAAACCCCATTCCTGTATCAGGATTGCATTGTCAACATAAGAGAAAGAAGTCCTGGGCTAAATAACAGCATGTGGTTAAAAGTAGGTCAGGGAGCAATAAACGTGGCAGTACCTGCGGGCTTCTTAAAATGAGTGTGAAGAGGATCTGCACCTCATAAATCCCAACCAGAGCAGCTGCTGGTGAGCAAGCTCAGACAGAGGGAGGGGAGCACGATGGTGCCTGACAGCAGTGACACCTGCCTGGCAGGTCACTGTGGCAGTGAGCAGAGTCGAGAAGGAGCTGAATGAGCAATCCTCTGAATGTCCTGATGCGGAGTCCTTGGGAAGGAGAGAAAGAGATACACACCATGCCCTTCATTGCTGTGCTCTCTCCCTGTGCTGGCTGCTCCAGTTCTCAGATTCCCTGCTGAGCAACTTATACGTGGAGAGTCTTCAAGGTGATAACTTTTTCTCTTTTCATTTCTTTTCTTTGTATTTTTCTTTTTTTCCTCTGTTTTTTGCCTTTGTCTTTTTTTACCTCTCTTCCCCCCCCCCCCCTTTGGAGGTTGTACGTATTAGTTTCTCTACTCAAATATTTCAATAGGTAACACAGGGAGTCTGTGAATTTGGACAAATTACCTATTGGAAGTCATTGAAACTCCTTTCCTCAGGAGGCAAACTTCCTTTCCGTAGCCTGATAATTTTTCTTCTCTTAATAAAGCCCTATTTTTTTTAATGAAATGTGGAAGACTTAATCTATCCAGTTTCTGACAAAATGGTCAAAATGAACCATGAGCTTTTCAGTTCCTAAGGAAATAGAGAAAGTTGTGAGCAATTGAATTAGTCATTATGCAGGCTTAAGGCAAGAGATCTGCACCTTTTGTTACGCTTACCTGAGCTTTTAGTCATTGCAGAACTGCAGCTACAGGAAAAAGTAACTGCGGTATTAAAGTATCGACCAGGTAGAAGGTCTCTGAGGAATAAAATGAGCACAAACTGCTGCAGAACAAAGTTAATTCCCACACCATTTAGAAATCATTATCTCAGTGGTCAGGGACTAATCTACTGATAATTTGTTAGTGAATTACAGATGAAGGTAGTTCTTTTTTCCTGTGTCATCATGATCTCCATCTCCATGACTCATCCCATTCTGTCCCAACCTACTGCTTTGCAGTTCTTTGCACATGTGAGAAATCATTGCAGAATTTGACGGCAGAAAATTTGTAGGAATTTTTACCCATTCTGCATGGGTGAATAAATCTGTCACCTGCAATGATGGATCATTTGTCTCTCCCATATTTTTCTAATGAAAGAAAAACATAATCTTTATTAGAACTAGAGAAATAAAAGTTGAGATTAATAATAACTTTAGGGAACACAAATAAGGAAAATAAAGTTTTTTCATTGTTGCCAGTCTCTTTTTAGATCATAATGAAGTCCTAGACAGCAGAGAGTCTTCTTGAAAATGCATTTTAAACAATTAGGAAAATTCCAAATCATRCAGGTCCATGAGAGAGCTCCTGGGCTGGGAGCAGCATGATTCAGGATCTTCCTTTTGGCTCATTAAGAGATGAACCTCTTTCCTTTGTGTTCTTACTGTAGTTCTGTGCTTCTATGTATCTATTGAAAGCAAGTACTGATCCAGACTGTGTGATTTGGTAACATACTTTGGAGGTGCATACTCTATCACCCTACCCTAAAGAAAAATAAAGTGTCAAAATGCTTATTGAAATAAAAATTTAAAGAAATCCCTTAATTCATCAGCAGCTTCCTTCATAGCCCCTTCTTAAGTGCTTCAGCTAATCCAGTGTTACTTAAGTATAGCTGCTGTCTGTGTCCAAGCCTGGTTTGCCTTTGACAGAGTTGGAGTATAAAGGTATGATGGTAGTGCGTATGTAAGATTTGTTTGACAAGCCTGGTCCATAAAAAACCCCTTCTACCTCTTACTCAGCTGGCTGATGCACCAATGGGAAGGAGCCCAGCCTGCCATTTAACTCATCCTGCCTGCTTTCATTGCTACACGAGACTTTTAGAGCAGGTTGTTGGTGTACAGGTGTATGTCAGAGTACCTATCGCTACATATGCCTGTAACACATTTTTATCCCAGTCTAGCAAGGGGCATTGTGCCTCCAGGCAAGCAGAGGAAGGAGCAGTCTCTGCTCACCTCATACTTCCTAGTAAGCAGCAACTTCAAGGCCATGAGGARCAGAATTTGTTCTGGCTCCCACTGCTTTCCTGACCAGACTGCCTGGCTCAGTGCCTGCAGAAAGGAGCAAAGCTGTATATTTCCTCTCCTTAAAACAAGAGAGGCACAGCGGCTCAGTTGTTACTMCTTTGTGGGTCTCCAGGGAGAGCACACTTCCAGGCTTCCTCTTGCTCAAATTACAAGGTTGCCCTTCATTCCCAAGAGCCAAGAAAATATCTAAGCTTTCATGTGGTGAAAAAGAACTTGTAAAAGTTATTTTTGAAAGAGTAGTTAAAAAAATCAGTATTTGCACTGGCTATCCTTGATGTTGCTACTATGTTTGAAACAGCTGGAGAGTAGGTCCACTCATCAGACCCAGGGCTTCCTCATGCACGATTTAAATGTGAAGGGATCCAGCAATAGGTTCACTTTCTTTGAACTACCCTTTCTGTCTGGGGRCACTGAAAAGGCAAAAGAGCCAATTGAGTGACTGCAGCAGTTCATCTTCCACAGTGCTGCACAGGGACTCTGTGCACTGCTGTGCCATGGTGGATGGCTGCAGGTGGGAGAGAACGTGGGAGCAAAAAGGGACTTGAGCAAAGCCTTCCTGGCAGATTACCTGAGAAACAGTTCCTTGTTAATGCTCTTTTTCACTCTTGCATATGCTTGTACATTTTTTAAAAAGACAGATATCTATGGGCAATGACTGAACAGTGGAATAATGATTAGTTCCTGCTACTCTTGCATTGGGAAGTAGAGACATTAGGAAGACCTAGTTTTATTTTTGGTTCTGCCATGAAATTCCCTTTATTGCTGGGGAAAAGCTGTTAAAGCTTCAGTTTTCTCTGAAAAGTGGGGGTGGGGAGGGAGAGAAAGGTGATTCAGCCCCTTAGGTATTGGAAATAAATTCTTTTTCTTTTTTTCATCAGTAAAGGACTTTGGGAATATTGGCTAATACTGTGGAGTGCATTTTACTGTTTCAACTTTTTACTTTTTTTTTGCTCCATGTGAACAGAATATTTTCTTCCTGTAAAGCTGACCAAAATAAAAAAAAGGAGTGAAACTGTTCCTGCTTTTGTCCCTGTTTGTGGCCTTTTGCAGCATCATTCCTGGGCCCTGAAAAGGCAGTGGGATGTCTGCCTTTCTGCAGATACACAGATGTTGGCAGTGGAGGAACCAGGTGAGTAAATACACGGACAGTTTGGAAATGGTAATACCTCTGCTGTGCCTCTTCCTCCACCTTCACCTCTTGCCCTATATTTTATATCAGGACAGACACCTAGTCTGGAGAGAAGTGGCATGAAAAAGTGGTGTTTTTTCTCACAGTCTCTTTGCTCCCTGTATCTGAAACGATGTTTCAGTGCCTTGCCGTCTGCACATAATTAAGGTTACAAATCTTCAATTTTTAACTTTTTCACTCCAAAYTTTTAAGATTTTGAGTGTGGTTGTATTTTTATCTTAACTCTCAGCATCAAAAGTTTAGAGTCCTTTGCTTGAATTAAAATCGATAGGACCTCTGTTTTTTTCTCTGCCAAATGAGGTTCTAAAAGGGTAAAATCTCATCACAGTGTTGGAGTGGTTTTTTTTTTTTGTAAACTTCAGAGAATTTCAAATTCTGTCAGAAAGGGAAAAAAAAAAGAGGAAGAAATGTAATAAATCTCTAATACAAGGTAAGAAAAGAGCCAATGAAACACATTCCCTGGAAAGRCTTGTATTTTCATTAGGTTTATTGGTCTTGTCAAGGGCTGCAAATCTGGACACATGAAGTCAAGGGAACAATGCTGATCTGTGCTTCCTGAAAAACTGCTTCCGGGGCACTTTTGCCAATGTCTTTYCATATGCAGTTATACGGATCTGAGGTTGTAAGGATATCTAAAATGCACTAGCCATCCCTTGGTGAAGACATTTTAAACATTTTTGGTGGTGTAGTGCACTGAACAGTCAATTCTTGTTTCTGCCAGCCGCTGGTGATTGCCACAGCATCTCTGGTTTAAAATTTCAAAAMAAATTACAAACACTCACCAGTTCCTTTTGACAGTGTGGTAACTCTGTCTTCATCCAAACTAGCTAGCAGGAGAGCTTTGCTCCATTTCAAGGGCACRGCATGTTTACAGAAAGACACGGTTCCAGCAGTCCTTCTGCATATAGCTTCCTCTTCCTTTCAAAACTGGAAACTTGGAGGTCTCTATGCTGGAAATCCTTTACAGATACTGGGGTTCAGCCTCTGAAGGGCAAATTGTTGCTTTCTGGGTGCTCAAGCGTCTTGTGTAGCCTCTRGCATTCACCATTGCAAGCTGTTTGAGAAGGGGGCAAATTCCTCTTACAAATACCTGTTAACCGCTTCCCCTCATGTCCACTCACCATTTTTCTCCTGAGTAGCTGGGCTACATGTAAATTAAAGCCAAATGTGTCTAAGCTTATCTGGGTTCTTGTGACAGTAAAGACAGCATTTCCCTGTAGGCAGGATGGGGCTGCTGGGGACATGGAGCACAGCCCCTTGATCCAAGCTGGCATTTGTGGATATTACTTACTTTAGACTGATTACAGTCTCAGCAGAAACCCCACTTGGGAAACCACACAGTGTGCAGGTAATTGGAAACAGAACCTGGCACAAGCATCTTTGAAAGTTTAGCACTGGCCTTTGAATTTGTAAATAGAAAAGGCCTGTGACTGTGCAGTAAAAACGGTGCCTGCCCCAGTAAATTTCAAGAAGGAAACAGAGACGTTATTGTTTTCTTTCTCCCCATATAGTTTGCTTTTTGTTTCTCTCTGACCTAAGAAACTCTAGGATAGCTCCTTTAATTAAGGGGCAGTAGACAAAGCAGGGTGGTGTTTGTGTTGATGCACACAGCTAAGCTTACAGGCTCTGTTTTTTCCTCTACCTTTTTATTCTATTCAGAAAAGCAAGACACTGTTCATATGACCTTTTTTAAGGTGTAATATCCCCTATTTTAAAGGAAGCYTTCCCCCTCTTCCAAGAGTTTGTATCTAGGCAGATGACTTTCTGTTTTTTGCACTTTCCTTTCTGTGTTATTCACTGGTGGTTTTATGATCACAGCATTCATGGCAATAACATACATAATTATATATAGGAAACATAAATTTTACTTCTTTGTTGTAAAGTTACTGGGATTTCAGCAATTTCCATAGCCTTGGTGTTACTTTTCCATCTTTCACTCTTCTTTTTTCTGCTCATACACAACTGCTTTTACTACTCCCTAAAATGCCAAATGTGATCACAGTTGTGATCTGCTGTATTTTCAGAAGGGATTAAATCAAATGTTTTATTTTTCACTAGTCACGTGGACACCTTTCAGTTAAAAAAAAAAAGGACCATCTGATTCACCCTGGAAACTATGACTTTTCTTGGCTACACTCCTACWCATTCAGCATCTCCTAGGTGATAATGACTGCACGTACTCCACGATAATTTAAAATAAAATATCCCATGGTTACAATCACTGGTTGAATTACGATGATGACAGCAGGGTATGGTATCTACCCCAAAAAGCTGCTGGAGACCACTGAGATTGTGAACACTGTGCTTAATGCAGTTGAAAGATCCATGTAAGACAGAACTTGAAGTACTAGTGTCAGCATTTTAAGTTAGGTTGTCTGTCTGACCATTGCAAGCATCAGTGGAACAGGATTGGGAAAAAGAGGAGAAAAATCAACCAAAAATAT
>NW_026623238.1:5960734-5965275 GCF_030028575.1 Malurus melanocephalus
TGCAGAAAGGGGGAGAGAGAGAGAGAGAAAGAAAGAAATAGGAAAGGGGTGGGAGGAGAGAAGGAGAGTGACAGGTTAAGTAGAAAATACCACCATTCTGTGGATCCTGACAGCATCACGTTGGTCCTTTCCATCTGGTCTTCTTAGGGTCCCACAAGAGTTCAGTGGATCGATGCACGTTCAGGTGTACAAGGGAATGGATCCCCTGCTGCCTCCTCTGGTGGGGAAGTTTCACAGTCTCTTGCCACAGACTTTGGATCTGTGTCATCCCTTTGCATCACATGCAGTCCTCTGGTGCAAGGCCTCAGGAATGAGTCTGGGGGCACTTTGGGTGTCTTTGATGGTTTATGATCCCTTCTCAGCTGCATCTTATGTGAATGTCCCATGGATGTTGCCTTCCAGGGCTGGGGGGTGGTTTAACAACTGGGCCAGTTTTTGTAGGGGAGGGTGGGTGTTCACTCTGAAYAGGGGTTACACCACACCCCCAAAAATTCTCCTTCTCCCTCCCAGTCTGGRGGGAGTGTGTGTGAACCTGCCCTCAGCAAAGAGTCTGGGCTGTGGTCTCCCCCACCCCAAACCCAGCCMGAGCTGATTTTCAGGACAGCTGCTGGGTTTGGCTTTCCTTGTGGATACATTCTTCTCCTTAACTCACAGTCCAGTTCCAGTCAGGAGGTGTGATCAGGCAGGGCTTTGGTGGTCACAGCTTCTTTATACAATTTTGCCATRGTAGGCAATGTCCTTTTAAAAACTTCTTTAAGCCATTAACTATAACATTTCTGTCTCTCACATGGGAGGAAACTATTCCTTTACTACTAGTAGGTGGCATATAAATCTAAATGAATCAGGTGATAGTAAAGCAAAAGACATGAAATGCACACTGGTGGGTTGGATGACAAATGAAGTGACAGTGGCAGTGCAGAGGTGCTGGGACAGGCAGGGGGACAGTGATCTCACAGCAGATAAGACGTGACTGGAGCATAAGCATCGAGGGAAGATAAGAACTGTGCTCTGACAGAAGGCCTGTTCCCACACCCAGCCTGCAGTTTCCTTCACCAGCATTACTAACTGCTACTCTAGTAAATTCTGCTTGGCATAAACAGAGTAGAGGCTTGAGAGTGAGGGATGAAAGGTTTATAGTCTGAGAGCTGTGCTCAACTGCTGTTCAAACACCTCGCCTGGGTCATATATTTGGCTTGCAGTTACTATTGCACCTCCTTGAAACAAGAAAACACTGTTTTGTTTCCGATCAGAATATGGAGGAAACACGGAAATGCTTAAAAACAATGAAAATGCTTTGGTTTTCACTTTTTGAGGATTTGAAAGAGCTTGTAATTTTGGATATCTGGACAAAACAGCACTGAGCATTATCCTTTACAGGGTTAACACAAATTTAAAAACACTGATGGAATARCATTCAGACAGTTGGAAATTCTGTGGGAGGAGGGCATCAAACCTGTCCTGCCTCTACCTCCAGTCTATCCAAAGTGCTTAAATCCAGAGATGAAGCGAGTTGTCAGCCCTACTCGATCTCTCCAGCAGCCTGTGATGAGCAGGGAGAGGGGCTGGGAGCTGTGGTCTGCTCCTCCCCTCTTTTCTTCCTCATGGATTCATTTGCCTGCCTAGAGGGCTGCTCCCGGCTGTCCCCACCTCAGCAGCAGTGGGAAGGGAGGCTGAGGGAAACAGGCAGGGAGAGGGAGGAGGTTGTAGGAACAGAGGCATTGCCTGTGTGRGCTTGTTCACCTGCACAGGAAAAGAGGGACTCACAGTCCTTGTTACAGCTCTGCATCCCATTTACAGGATGAAGGACAAGTGGCTCCACACTGTTTTTCACTTTCTGGGCTATATCCGAAGCAGATCAGCTTTTATAGTCATGCCTGGAACACTCAGTTCTGCAGAAGGCTGCAGCTCCCTGCTGCACGAGGAAACTGTGACAGCCTCAATCCCTTCCCATCACCTCCATCTCTCCCACATTTCTTCATGGCAAATTCATGACCCTTATTTAAGCACATATTAGACAGTGGTGTTCTTCCTAGGGGAATTTCTTTCCATATGGCTGGGTAACTTGTCCAGACTCATGATTTATGCAGAGGTAACATGGACACCTGTGAAACATTAGGGCCTTCACACATAAATCAGCTGATTGTGGGAATGGCGTGGTATAGATGGAGTGAGTGAGATTGGCAGAAACTGTCTCTGTGTGATTGTGATCAGTGGAAAAGGTAACACTGTAATTAAGGAGACAATTTTTCTGCCAGGATAAGGTGCAGTTCACTTAGGGAGGCTTTACAGCACAGCTAACTGGAAAGATGGTATGAGCAAAACATTATAGGATAAGTCATGAAAATGCTTGGATATGCCAGTACTCCAGATTATTTTAAACAATCCTGAAGGAGTCATTAATATCTAACTTTAATGTCCACTCTCCAAAATAAGCTATAGAGTTATTTCCCTCTCACAGGCCGTCAGATGTTTCATTATTTCCTGCCAGAGGCAGCAGTTTGCTGAGAAAAGACTGAGGAAGGTATTTAGAAACACTTCTAGACTGYTGGTTGCATCAACAGGATGTGATGATAAGAGCTCACATTTCCCAGGGCRGAGAAAAGAGATGAAACTGTTCTTCCCTCTTAGACTTTAAAGCTCTGACAATTGCTTCTGATACACAGGATTAATCTCTTTCCCTGCTTTTTGTGCAGTTCCTGACCCCAAAAGGAGGTTCTGAGAGGTCTAKCTGAAGGGTGACAGTGTGATGGGCCTGGTTGGTGGACTTGGAGATAATGTAAATGTGACATTTACATTGTGCCCAAGTTGTGCCCAAGGAAGCATTTAGGTTCCCAGGACATGCGGACTCATTCTGTMATGCAGTGGAGATGAGTAGGTTTTTTTTTTGTGCCTGGAAAAAATGATGTTGATGAATTAGTTTCATAGAATCATTTAGAATGGAAAAGACCCTTAAGATCATGACAATGATTGATAAGTTTGCAGGGGTAGCAGTGAGCACAAAACTGGGTTTGTCACAAATCAACTCTGAAACAGAAGTACTCCTTTCACTGGGATTTACTGTGCACRTTCATACCTTGTATTTGCTGCCTAAAAGGGCTGATTTCAATGTGATACTGCTTCTGTTTCTTTAAAATCTGTGGCAGTTGTTCTGCCATAAAGTTTCTTAATAGTGTTGTCACTATCACCTCTCCTAGTGCCTTTTGTACTTTAAGAAGTTTAAAACCACATTGTTCTAGACCCTCCAAACTGAAGAGAGTCTCATCCTCTCTTTTTATCATGCTGAGAGATGATGAGAGATTTAGGGCACGAGAGATGGGACATAAAAATGTGCTGGAGACTGCAGTTTGCTGCAGACAGATTCAGACCCTGGTCCTTCTCTCRGTTATTTATGCAGCAGAGTTTTAATGCAAAAGGTTCAAGAGCCCCAGGATCAGGAATAAAAAGCAGCATGATTGATTCATACTCAGCTGTGTGCCACAATCACTGCAGGCAGTAGTGTCTCTTGTTATCTGTCTGATCTGCAGTTTGCATTCTTCTCAGCAGAGAAGCACAGTTGCTGCAGTGCATGTCTTGCTTAACAAGTGAAGTTAAAATGCAGCAGCAGCACAGAGTGGAGTGCAGGATTTAGCTTATATTGAGCTTTGCTATGCTAGTTTTCCTTCAGATATAATTCCTACCAGCTTCTCCACTGACTGCTGAGAGTTCCTGYGGCATCCCACTTTGGGTCAGCAGGGTGGCAAATTGAGGCCAGCACTGGAAACTTGGTGCAATGATTAGAGTGGCAGCTGTATCTGTTATTTCCTTGCACAGCTCTCAGAGCTCTCTGCTGTCCTTTCCCAGCAGCTCCTCTTGCTGTGTCAGGTTTGTGGTGAGCGATATCGCTGCTCTGCCAGCCTGGGCCCCTGCACACAGGGCGCTTCCTCCTTGCTGACAGCTTGCCTAGGAGGGACTTTGTGCTGCAGACCTTGGGAAAAAAAAAAATAGAAAAAACAGAAGAGATAAATGTTGCCCTTCCTCCTTTGTCTGTGTGTGTGAAAATGAGCGTTTGGGATTCTGCCTCTGCTGCCACACAAAAGAGCCTTTCTCTCTGCCTATCCCAGGCTGAGTTTCCTCACTGGTCCCACTGTTCCTCTCTCTGGATACCATTCAAGGGACAAGCTGGAGTAACGAAATGTCCTCTGCTGTTCAGAGGGGTCATTGCATCTTATATAAAATAACTATTTCTTTTAAACCTTTACTAAAYCATCAAAGTAATATTTCTGTGCAACACTGAAGACTTCTCTCTGCATTGGAATAGCTTCAACAATGCTTAGAGAGTATTGTATACTACCATACACATGCTTATCTCTCGTCCTAAATACCTATAAAATATCCTTGAACATAAAGTAGAATAGTTGCTGTATCAGCAGATGCTTGTGCTTAGCTTGACAGTTTGTGCCAGGATAATCTTCCTGCTGAAATGCTGTACTCAGGTGAGGCAATGGAGAACAGGTCTTTTTTTTTTTTTTTTTTTTTTTTTTTTTTTTTTTTTTTTTTTTTTT
>NW_026623238.1:5966163-5989468 GCF_030028575.1 Malurus melanocephalus
TTTTTGGACAAGGTCCTGGATTCTAGGTATAATGGGTTTAGCCATTCATCTGTGTCACGTTTCTCCCTGCCTTGTAGTAACAAATGTATTCTGTTTCCTCCTGCTTCCTTCACAGATTTTACCTTCTGTGTCACCCACATGGAGTCTCAGCGTGTCTTTTCTCCCATATGCCATGGCTGGCAATAAAAATGAGTTTCATGGGAACAAGGAGGAATTTGCTCTCCAGAAGTGCTCTATCACACAAGTTGTCTCAGGATGCATCTTTTTCTGGAGATGGCRTCATGCAGATATTGCAGAAAGCAAGGGGCCTGCAGTACAGCAACAAAACTGTGGGCTRAGTGGAGTTAAAAAGCAAAGCATTCCCCTCACACCTCGAGCAAAAGTAATGACTGACATGAAACGCTTCTCTTGTGGATGTGAAATTAAATATGAAATGGAGGGAGCAGCTGGCCAGGTGACAGAATCCGATCAAGTTTCTCAGGGTAGCATTGGAAAGCAGAAGATATTGGGTTACTGTGTGAGTCTGTTATGTGCCAAAGAGAAATCTGCCATTTAGGTAAAAGTCTGAACAGCAGCATTATTTGTAAAATGAGAATTTACCATGGGTGAGACAAACTGAAATATTGCACCTGCTTTCAGGCATTTTCCTTGACTGGAAATGTGGACTCAGTGGAGAGAGTTCAGAGGGCAGCAAAGRGAACGTGAGTCTTAGGAAATGAAGAAAGTTTCAGACCACTGGCTATATTTGATTTAGGAAATGAAACTCTGAGTAGGAAAC
This sequence comes from Malurus melanocephalus, assembly GCF_030028575.1. Classification (NCBI taxonomy): domain Eukaryota; kingdom Metazoa; phylum Chordata; class Aves; order Passeriformes; family Maluridae; genus Malurus; species Malurus melanocephalus. The sequence continues at coordinate 5,966,942 of NW_026623238.1, forward strand.
ATGACAAGTCTTTCATTTTGTAAAAAGGCACTATTAATGATTAAYTGATCTCTTTGTTTAGGAAGTGCAGAAAGAAATCAGATTAATTTTTGCTTATTCTCCAGCTAGAAATATTCAGGCTGGACACTATAGCAAATTTGTTAAGGTAGTAATAGTCCTATCAATCTACCTAAAGTTGCACAATATCCTTATTTTTTTACTAGTTTATTACTAAAAATTTCCGTGCCTGAAATGCATTACTCTTTTTTTTTTTTGTAAGTTCTTGAAGTGTCTTTAGGCCATACAGTACTACTGAGTAATTTGAGGATAAAATGAACAAAGATGCCATGTTTCTAACAATATACRCTTCTAATTATCTTGAAAGTGGTGTCTGAGAGCTTAGGGGCTCACCCACTCATAATCTCCTCTTGAGCTTTGGAGAGAGCTCAGCAAACTGCAGTCCAATAAAGCACAGGAAAAAGGTAACGTGGAGAATGAAAAACCCTCAAAGAGGATAACATAAACATGGGAAATGATTGATTGATTGATTGATTGATTGATTGATTGATTGATTGATTGATTAAGTGATTCATGAAATGAATGTGAAGAGAAAGAACAATTGATGATGGTATGTGATTGATAGAGTGATTTTGGCAAAACCAGGCATGCAGGTGATGAAGGAATTTCTGACAGAGCTGGAGAGGAACCATGGGAAAGGGGGAGAGTGGGCAGATTGAATGCAGTGGCAGATGTAGCGTAGGAGGCAGCAAAGAAAAGCTGCCACATACATGAGGATGAAGTAATAGATCTCCGTCCCCCTTCCTTATATTCCTGGATGGGAAGGGAGTCTGGTTTGAAAGTGCACGAGAGAGATGGAATTCTTCAGTGTGGAGCTCCTCTGCACAGCTCCTGAAGAAGACTTAGCTGTCATCAGAACCTACTGGCTTTTCTATGCCTGCCTGTTCAGAAGTACTTTCCTATTTTGGTCATCACAAATATTCAGTGTTATTTGGACCTCATGTTCCTTCTGTGCCARCCGGTGTGAACATACAGTCTTGTCTGTTTTAGTTTCCTTGCTCCAGTTAAACCCTGAATTTGCACTTCAATTATTCCATTCCTTCATTTTCATTTTGTCAGTYCTCTTACAATGTGCTGCTTTCCCTGCTACAATTTCAGACTCTCAAGATGGTTGGTGACCCCACCATCATGTGCACGAGCTGCTTCACCGCCATACTGCTCCTGTGGTTCTTCTCTCTCCCCGCCCTCACTCCAATATTGCTTAGCAGTTTCCATTCTCAGCAACTGCTCCATTTTTAAGTATACCAGATATTCTGGTATAGATAGATAGATAGATAGATAGATAGATAGATAGATAGATAGATAGATAGATAGATTGATAATAGACAGATAGATATACACATATATACATACATACATACAAATGTATGTATATATTTTATTAAAATGTATAGGGTTGTGTCTGTCATGGTTGATCCCTAGAACTATTGACATCCCTAGAAGTGCTTTATGCTGCACTATAAAGCTGTCTTACCTAGCAGAACAGGAGGATTGCCTCCAAACCTCCATGGGCAATYCAGCTCAGGCTGAATCCTGTCTGTACTCAGGAATTGTTTGGGAAAGTGCCATGTCTTATAGTCCAAAAGAGGGGAATTTAAAGACTGTTACAGTTCTGATGTCTGAATTATCYTGCCAGGGAATCTCCTGTTAGGTTGATGAGCAGCCTATGTGCTCTGCCTTCAGAAKCTGCCCTCAGAGAAGGCCACTCCAGGGTCTGCTCCAGGTAGACATAAACAGGATRACATTCCAGCCAGCCTTGGATTGGCTGTTACCCACTTTGGCATGAACAAGTCCACGTTATCTTCACCAGTTGAGGGCTGGTGCCCATCACTGCACTTGCTGCTGTGCAGAGATGATATAAAAAATGAAAGTTACTTTACAAATCTGATAAATCTGAGAGAAAAGCTCATGTTCTTCCTCAGAAGGCTACTGCATGTGCTGTTAAACACACAGCTAAGAACAATGTTTCCTCTGAGAAGCAGATGCGTGGGCTGTTTTTGCACACCTCTAAGATCTCTGCCACTTTGCCACCTATGTCTAAACTACTTACTTTAGGAAGACAAATTTTACTTTGGAATGGGATGAAATTACATTTGTGGGGAGGCTTTCTCTACTACCTGTAAAGACAGTCCATGGTAATGAGTTCAGGTACAACCATAGGTGGGGATAAACTATATAACATAGCAGTCTGCACTCACATTATGGGACAATTGTACACAAGGTGGTAAATCCTCAACTGAGAATCAACTGCCCATGGATTAAATGAGAAACAGCTGTGCATCACAGTGAATAAATATCACAATAATGTCTTGCATCAGGGATTATGTCTCTGGCTGTGAAGTGCAGAGACTTTTGTTTCTGACCTCTTTCTAAATACGTGAAGATCAGTATTTTCTTTAGATGTGTATCTATCTATGAAGCAGAATCTAGGTAGGGAAGCTAATGCATTTCTATGACAGGCTGAACTCCCAGCAGACCAGGCTAGAGCTGGAAGGTCTCAGAGGACCGTAGCTTGTTGGAAACATATTTTCCTAAGGGGTGATGGCATTACATTTGTCTGGACCAGCAGAGAGGAAACACATGGTGCTCCTTGTTGCACATGACTTTGTGCTTGTCCTCCCTGTGAGTGAGTGTAGCTGTAGTTCTATGTAATAAGACCCAGTTATGTGAAAAATAATCTGAATTTTATTGGTGAAATACACTTTTTTTTTCTTTTACCAAAGTTGGGTTTAAGGATTAGGTAGCAAGAATTTGTGTGGCAGAGGGTCTGCRCTTTCCTTCTGGTGTAGGTGCTAGCAGAATTTGAGTACCCGTATGAACTAAATTACAAATTCAGCTCCAGCTCTTAAGCATGCTTGGGGTCCTGATGTTTCTGAGCACTTCTTTCCCTTACCATAATTCTCTGGAATTGCAGCTTCTCAGAATGAACCTGGCACAGTGAGTTGGGAACTTCTTGCCTTGGGGCCCCATCTAGTGGGTAGTGGCTTCTACTGAGCAGCAACACGGGCAACTGCACTGCTGAGAAAGGAAAAGCAGGAAAAGGAGCTGGTACCAAAATTTCMTGCTGAGCTTAATAATCACAGATAAATTAATTGTTTTTTCATTCTTGTCCTGCTGTCATTTTTTTTTTACTTTCTCTCTACAAAGACAATGTTACTTTGCATTTTGTACCAAAGCATTTTCTTAACGTAGTGGAAGCATATCTTAATTGGGGGGGGGGGGGAAGAAAAAATAAATCAGAGGAGAGAAGAGAAATCATCAATTTCTTCTCTGTACCCTTGCATTTCTTTTTTTAATTGAATGACTGCATTATTTCACTGGGTGCCATAATCATTGGTAAGTGACACAAGGATATGAGTATTACTCAGTGAAGTTATTCTTAACTTAAGAGGCTTCTTAGGTAARCTTGAAAATAGGAAATATTCCAGCCACACTAAAAGGTCTGTCAGAGCCAAACATTTATTTAAAATCTGTATTTTGTTTTGACAGAACTGCTTATGTGCCAGATGCTGCAAAGGTAACCATGTTCGGACAGGAAGTGTTATATGTATATATTAGGGGAAAAAAAGTCATGGTAAATGCAAAAGGTTTTATGTATGTATCCAAGCTACTCTTACAAAGGACATTTTTCTAGTTCAACTGTCAAATGAATTTAGTGATCCAAATTTCAGTTGCACTTAAGTCATTCAGTGTAACCCAAGGGAGTAAGATGAATAGCTAGACAAAACATGAGGCCATAGATGTGGAATACTTTGGCTTTTCAAAATCAAAAGAAAAAGAAAGAAGGAAATAGCTAAACTATCTCGTAAGGATAAATGTTTTCTCTGGCAAATGCATTTTACAGAAATAGCTGTTTTGAAGATAGTGTCTGTAATACAGCTGGTAGTCCTTCAATTTAAGATGAACCCTGATGAAAGCACTTTCTGAAGTGTTTCTGTGCTATCTGTATCTTCAGAGAGCATCATAAGGGATGGATATTTGGTACTCCTGAATTTGTGTAACACAGTTACCTTGCAAAAAAAATTTACTTTATAAAAGATAGGTTGATTGTTTTTATTAAGCTGCTTAATGGGGTTATTTAAAAACTATGCATGAAACTCCCAAGGTGGAGATACTGGAAGATAAATGAGAGTCTGCCTAAAATTAAAAGAGAATGGCTGAGAAAGAAGCCTTTTTTAAACATTTTAAACATTGACTGTTGACCTTGAAAATCTCTTTGTCTTAGTTATTTTTTCTTATCTTATTATTTTTCTTTTAAAATTTACTACGTGTGTGGGGAAAAGACCAGTGAAGTAGCTTTCCATGCCTTGAAATTCTGCTCTTTGGTTTGCTATTTATGAAGGAGGAAGAGTTTTAAAAGATAAATAAATATGTGAGTGTGTGTTTTAGCATGAAAGAGTGATTGACAAATAATTTCTCCTTTTATTCTTACTGACATAATACTTTTTGTATTATTTTCTATCTGTATTCAGCCTCTTTCTTTTGTTCTTAGTTTCTGTAACTGACGTTCTTTTTACACTACACTTGAATTTTCCTGTTTTGATAGTCTAGATTAGGTTTGTGCTGTCTCAGGATTCATGTGGAGAGTGGGCAAGATTTTTAACTATGCAAATCCTGGANTTTTTTTTTTTTTTTTACCTTCACTGTGCTTCTCAGTCTGTAGGGACTAAAATAGTTTCCAAACTTAATGATCCTGGAAAAAAATTACTTTCAGAATAAATGATCTGAAACACAGTGCTGGAGTTACTGCAGCTGGAATGGTCCTGTGAGTCCCATTAGACTGACCAACCATTGACCTAGCTCAGCTCCCCAGGAAAGGCATGAAGGAAGGTCTGACAGAGGTGAATGCTGSTAAGATTTTTAGGAAATAGATCTTATTTGTGAGAGAAATGTTGTATCACAGATTTATATATTCCACTCTAGGCTAGATAGYGAATGTCTTTTCCACTATGATTTCTGAATTTCAGAAGAGGTCCTTAAACTGAAGCAGCAGTGGTACCAATGATAAATGGAATTCCTTCTCTCTCCTGTACTGAGCATCACGTCCCAGGTTTGTCCTGTATGGTCTCCTGGGTAAGCTAATTCCATTTGGTATTTAATACTCCAATTTTAGAGAGATTTGGCACAGTGTCAAAAACAGCCATTTGGAGAGGGAAGATTCCATCCCTTTTCATTCCATGCAGCAGTTAATACCAAAGAGGAGGATCTGCAGCAGAGGASCAGTGCCCCAGGTCCCCTAAACAATGCAGGGATTAGGGGATGGGCACATGCAGGGCACAGAGCTGAACCTCGAGCTGTACAGCCAAGGACTGTGTCCAGCTCAGAGGGCAGGCTGTCTCTGAGGATACCTTTGGAAAATGGTTTAATGTTTCATTGTGACCCCGGTCTCAGGTTTGGTGAGCCATTAGCCGTGACAGCTACAAGGCTGGTGGGAGCAGCCTCACATCCAGGCACTCTCCTGGCCCGTGGCTGCCCTCTCATCTGTTCCTCAAACTMCATGGCACAGGCTGGGCCCTGCACCCACATACTATCTATCCTTCATTGTGGCCTGAAAGTCCTCCTTGGACCTAAGGAGCCTTTTCTTGCAATTCCATATCTACAGATGTACTTATCTAGAGGTAATTTCTATTGAATGCAAGCTAATATTTAATATRCTATAAAYATTATATTTAACATGAACTTCAATSTTTATCATATTGCAGCATGAAGTTTGAATAATTTGCAATGTTGAAATAATGCTCACTGAAAGCTGCCTATTTGAAACTGGAGCTTGTGCGCCATAATATATTGCAGAAGTAAATGAGGCTTTAAAATRAAGTCCAACATCTGAATGGGCCAGTTGTCTAAGTGCAAATATCATGGAAACCTTGCTCTGTTATTTTGGTTTCCTTACTCACCAAATGCTGCATTCTGTGGTGTAAGGAAGACAGCAGACATTTCCTGATCGAAGCAGTTTCACTGATGGCCAATGCTATGCAATATGTTTGAAGAGAAATCACAGGTGTGGAGGAGGCTTGCACCAACTTTCCTTCCCAATGTAATTTTGGAGTTAATAAGAGCCTCCCCCTGCCCCGCCCATGGCCACAGCTCAGTCCCCCAGGGCCAATCTGTAGCTCATCATATTCCTGGGCACAACTAAAAAGAGCCTGTCTCTGTCTTCTTTACACCCTCCCTTTAGGTATCTATACACATTCACACAATCCCCTGAGATTTCTTTTCTCCAGGAAGAAGAGCCAAGCTTTCTCATCCCCTCCTGGTATATCAGTTTCTCTAATCCCTTAATCATCATCATGGCATGTCATTCTCATATATGCAAATTTTAATAATGCACATAAAAATTTTTCCAAGTGTGGTAAATTAAATGCTAGCAGCAGTCTTGTGGAGAGTGGCCAGAATTATGAAGCCATGAAACTTCCCTGAATGTTTTAAAGAAATGTGAGGTGATTCTGGATATTAATTTTAAACAACTTTTGCAGGCAGTCTTGCCTTTGGATAACTGCTATTTAAATTATTTCCTGGAGGAAGTTGTTGATCTTTGGTGTTGATCTTTAGCTGTAATATATCTACCTTGAAAGATATCATCATACCTGATTCCTCTTCAGATCTCTTTCATACACATGCTCTCTTTCCTCCTTACTTGTTTTCTGTTCTCTCTGATTTTCTTTCTACCGATTACATTCACCACACAWATGTGCATTAGCTTCTGGAATGCAGATGAATTCTTTGACGTTTTCCTCCTTAAGATCCCTGGTGCATATTTCAGAAGTGTTGTCTTAACATAAGAATGACTTTATTATACCAGGCCTAGAGGTACATTTGGTGTCTTTGCCCTGCCTAGGGCAAATAGCAGCTCCCTAGGAAACATTTAAAGAACAAAGCAAATATATATGTTGTGCTGCTCCCCAGAGTAATTTCCATCCTCCTACCCAATTTCAGGTCAAGTCCTCTATGGCAGGAATATAGTAYCTGTGCAGCTGTGAATTCAGAAGGGCTGGATGTGGAGGGCTGCTTTCAGGATCAGCGTTAACCCACCTTGGTCCAAGTGCCTGTGAGTTCCATCAGCAGCAAGTTTGGCTGTAGAGAGGTCCATCAGAAGATTGTTGGATGTCATGATTAGTTATGTTGGTAAGTTATATATTACCATGCTTATTATGTGTCCGAGTGGTGAGAGATGATGGCATTTTCTTCCTAGTCATTGTCTCATCCCCTTAGCTGGCACTAGCARTGGGACATCTGGACATCTCCCTTTTCTTTCTTGAGAATTATTAAGAGAGGCATGGGGAGGTGGGAGGAGGTGGAATWGCAAAAAATAATAATGAACAAGGCRCACAGCAAATCAGAAGTCAAACTATTGCGAGAGCTGCTTTGTATTACCTGTGACTGGAATGTTAATGGGCTGTTTCTGTGTGGTTGTCATGAGGAACAGTTGTTTCTCAGGGTATGTGCACATGAGGAAATTCCTGTCACACTTCCAAAGGAATGGGAGTAACACTGTGCATCAGTGCTCAGTCACCCACACAGTAAAGAAGTTCTTCACATTCAGATGGAACTTCCTGTGTGTCAGTTTCTGCCCACTGCCTCTTATCCTATTGCTTGGCACCACAAGAAGAGCCCGGGAACATCCTCTGACACCTCCCTTTAGATATCTGTAGCCATYCAGTCATCYCTTCTCAAGGCTGAACAGACCCAGCTCCCTYAGCCTTTCCTTGTACAAGATGTTCCAGACACTTAATCATTTTAATAGCCCTCTACTGGARCTGCTCCAGGGGCTGCATGGTTCTCTTGTCCTGAGGAGCCCAGAMCTGGACACAGCACTCCAGACGTGGCCTCTCAAGGGCTGAGCAAAGGGGTGGGATTGCCTCTGTTGACCTGCTGGCAATGCTCTTYCTGATACACCCCTGGATATTATTGGCCTTCTTGGCCAGAAAGGCACACTGCTGGCAAGTTCATRCTGCTGCTCTGATATGAAGTACTGCATGGAAGGTAATGATGGGCAAATTTCAACTCTAGAAAAAGCAGCACAATTATTTTACATTAAATATAATAAAGAGTTGGAGAAAAGTATAAGAGCACACTGCTGGTAAGGTATCACTGCAAACTACTTCTATTGCTTAATATTTGCCATGATCTATATCTGTCTCATCTCTGGCTGGCTATCCACTATTATGTCAACATACAGTGCCAATTTCCTTGTTGCTTCATTGACTGCTTGCAATATCTTTAAAGAATCATTCTCTTTTTTTCCCCATCTGGAAAATTACAATCATATAAAGATCCAAACCCCAAACTTGTTTTAATTCTTTGGGTTTTTTCTGCCTTGTTCACAGAAGTCCTGACTGCTTTGTGCTAGCAGGCTACACCACCAGCATACAGTCACAAACCAATATTCTGTCTTTTAGTCACAAACCAATATTCTATTGTAGTGCAATAGCAGTGGGAAGGTGAAGTTTGAAGGTAAGTATGTGAGCACCTTCAGAGGAAGAAAATACAGTGTTTTTTAAATCTGAGAAGCGGTTAAAAGCTACTGGATGGAAGGTAATGCTAGGTGAATTTCAACTCTAGAAGAAAGGCACATTATTTTACACTAAATATAATTAASAGCTGGTGAAAAGTGTGAGCAATAAGTAAGGATTAATCCCTGGATATATCCAAATTGAGACATATTTCCTTTTATAGTACAAATACTTCAGCTAGCTGTTGTTTTGACCATATGTTTTATCAATTGCGTGGTGTCACTGCACAAAAGCAGCCAACACAACTGAATAGACTCTGAGGTATTAATAAGTCAGTGATGATTATGATACTCTGGCCTCAAACTATAGYGTTCCAGCCAAGAATTCCCATGCATTGGAAACTCCAAGCGGCTGATTTGGGTCCCTTTGTCAGGGAAGGAACAAAGATCTGTCACTCACTGAGGTGTCCTAGGCTACGCCAATGGTTTCTGTGATGTTGTGATATTGCTGTTGTTGTCCTGTYGTAAATACCCAGACATCTTGACGACAACACTCAGCTTGAGACTTTCTCATCTCCTGGGCTGCTGCAGTATTTGTGTCACTCGGAAAAGACTGCCAGTGGATGGGGTTGGGTACAAGTGTAATCAGAAAGGCCACGGAGGCAGGGAAGGAGGACAGCTGTCCTAAGCATTCAAAGCTTTACATTCTGTGCCGTTCTGATGTGACGTGAGCCTYGAGATATTTATGAAGTTGGATGAAAGCCTGCTTTGGTCTTGTGGCTCTCTGAATCTGCCTACCTTTTATTTAGGATATGTTACAGTAGATACCAGAGGGATACCTAATKCTGCCTAATTGAAGTAGGAAATCAGAATAAAAGAAACAGGTGGTGCCAAAATTTTGCTGCTGTCTCAAGCAGCCAGTTATCTGGAACACWCAACTATCTCACATTAAAGTTAAGAATAATAGAAAAATGGTTTGATTCAGATATCRGTAAGGTAGAAATCAAAATATATTTACTTCTATCCATGAATTTTTCAGTCAGTAATGCAAAAATTACCTTGATTAAATACAGTTGCAGAGGAATACTCAGCAAGCCAGAATGTGAAACATACATGCTCCTTCTAGCATCATATTCTAGATGAATTATGAAAAGAAACCCCAAAAATTAGGAATGTCTTTTCTAAGTTGTGTTTTAATGTGAACATTGGATAACGTTTTTATTTGCGTAAAARCACCCTTTGAAATTAAATGAGTCTTTGATGCTAAGTCAAATGAGTCAAGTTCACTAGTGGATGACTGATTTAATGACAACTGAATGTCAAAGAGTGAAAAGATTAAACAATCAGCTAAATGTCTTGGACAAAAAATTCAGCAAAACCTTCCCATCAGGAACACTTGCAGCTGTATAGGAGGAGCAGTAGCAGGAATGGAGAGAGCTGATGACTTCCAAATGTAGCTTGGTCTGAAACACCAGAATACAGACCATGGACAGAAACAGTTGCTGGAGACTGGGATGAAATAATGAAGTAGGTCTCTTCAGTATGTCTCCTGTAATGAAATRCTGCTTTGTTTTATTCACTGTGGCATTGCTCTTGAAGATCTGGAGAAGAGACTACTGAGTAATTGGAAAAGAATCACTGTGGTACATTAACACTTCTGCTAAACACCGTTTTATTCCTTTGTTCTTACTAAAAATGTGAAAATCTATCAAAACAGTGTAAATTTAGGCCTGCCTGAGACCACTAGTCTTAACACTCTTCTTGTTTGACCTACCTATTGTAAACTCATTCCTTTTTCTATAGCAACTATGAAATAAAAGGTATTCAGCAATAGTGAGGAACATGAATTAAYGGGCCCAACTGATATTACTCTTTAAGAAAATTGTGCCTGGTCTGCATTTGCAATAGTTCTTGCTCATTAACAGTGAAATCTTGTCAGATCTCCATTCCTTTGAGCTGTTGTGGATGTAAGTAATTTACTCCTGAAATAAAAAAAAARTAGTTTTTCTAATGAGGGTTACCTCCCAGGAATATAGTAAAAGCTCATTATTCTAAAGTAGGACTGATCAAATTTGTCAGGCAGTATATCATGTGTGGCATGGGACATACACATCCCAGCTTTCAGTGACAGGAACTGTTGGATATGCCATACAGAGTTCACTGACCTTGAGTAGAGGGATATGTCTGAACTTGATACCGTTTGAGGTTTTCACTTCAGGTCTCACACTGGACTCATCATGCAGGTGATCTGCTGTGTGAGCTGTTAGGTATTCCTTTCCTTCTCCTTTTCCTCTGTGAAACAGGAGCAGATAATTTCCACATTATAAGTGTAAGGATGTGTGAGTGTGAGAAGATTTTACCTGGAGGTGTTGGGATGGGGTGGGTGAAGATCCTGAGTGCTGGACCAGAGGTGTCAGAATTGGTCRATCTGCATAAAATGATGAAGAAATGTTTAGGGGAAGAAATCAGAAGAACAAAGAGAGGATCACCTAGAAAGGCCTATAAAAGGGGCTGATGGAATATAAAGTATGCTTATCTGACTGAGCCCWGTGCCTGATCACCAACCAGCTCTAAATAGCTTTGTTTGAGAATGGGCTGGATAAGATGAYCTTCAGAGGTCCCTTCCAACCTCAAAGATTCTGTGATTCTGTGTCTCAGTTGTCTGTGTTTGTCTGATGTGTATCCTGTATGTAGATACTGTGGTTCTCTCTAGATTTAATCTGCTGTTGATGATTTGGGGTTAGTTGATAAAGAGAGCTGTTGCTGCAGCAGGTGTCTGCCACGTGTACTGTGTGACACTGGAATAAATACACCAGGGTGAGAAAAAAAACGTATTTATGGTCCTTGTCTTTGCACTTGGCTGAAAAACAGATCCCATTGTAAAGGTAAGTGAAGAGATGCCACTGAGCTGATATTAAATCAAGAAGGATATGAATGTGAGCTTTTCTGAGTCAGTTAAACCTCAGCACTGACTGATGTGCTCTAGAGTGGCTTCTTGGTCAGCAGTGGAACACTTAGTGTTCAGATGTCTTAACAAATAATTGACTTGCTGTAACTCAGTGGTGTATTTGTCTTCTTAGATATAATCGAGGATATTTACTAAGAGATTCACTTTATCTTATGCTGCAGGAAAAAAATCCCAGTGTTTTGTATACTCAGGTATTTTAAAGTTTGTTTGAAGACTCGTGTTAAAATTGTTTGATATTCTGAATGTAGTTCAGCCTAGCTCTGATGRACTGCTAATTGAAAATCCTTGTCTGGCTGTTTAAAACATCTTCCAGCAAGTGTGGGGATTTTGTTGTTGTTGTTGCTGCAGTTTTGTTTTCTTTCCTTCAGCTGCCGTTTTCCTCTCTCTAGGGAGTTGTACAGCCTTCCCTTAGTGGGAAGTGCATTTTCCTCCTCTTCCTCCTTCAAATGCCTCAACTCTTCTCTGGTCTCATCTTCCCACAACCTAGTCTCCTTTCTAGAAAGGGTAGTTTCAGGTTTTGTCAGTTTTCAGCTGCATGTAGCCAGCCTTAAAGTACTTGCAGGTTGGGCTCTGAAAAGGAAAATCAGGAAGTTCTAATAGAAGAATAGAAAAAGATAAAATGCATCAAGAAAAAAAAATGAAAATAAAGGGAAAAGAAGAGGTAGAGAGAGAAGTGCTTAAACTTCTTAGACACTGGTATTAATTTGTTCTCTCCTCACCTGAAAGATGCAGTAAGGTGCACGTCCCTTGGGGATTTGTGCTCAACTGCACATTTACAGTGCTGTCAGCAGTCAAGTGCATCTTTTATGCTCTCTTGCTACCTAATCTTCATGAGCAGGTGCACTGTCTCTGAAGGTGTTTTGAGTTCAGTCCTTCAGGTGGTGGTATTCTCTTCTGAATGAGACACATTCTATTGGGTTCGTTTGTGCAGCCCATACCTGATAATTCTGAACTTCTGACCATGGCACAAATTGAGGAAAGAACATGATTTATTATTCATGTGGTTAAATTTGCATGCATTGTTTTGTCTTTAATTTGTGATGCCAAGGGAGATGCTGGGACCTGGGTAACTGTGAAGAAAGATTGCTCTAAGATCTCTGGTATCCATTGTTCTAGCATGACTTTAGAAACCTCACCACAGGACTGTGTGAATAATTCGGACTGCTGCAGAGATGAGGAACCTCATAGATAGTTAGTTACCAACCTTTTAATTTTTATGAAGCTATAAATGTGCAAAAAACATTTGAAGAAATCAAGAATTAACATATTAACAAAGCTGGACTTGACAAGATGAATTAGACTTTCTTGGAACTGGAGAAAGACAAATGCACAAGGCCACTCTTAAGGCACCCTTATAGGCTAAAAACATRCCTCTTCTACCACCATTACATTTAATTTCATTACTGTTTTGGTGGTGCTCAATGCAATAACTAAAAAGCTGACACTTTTTCCTGAGCTCCATTTCAGTTCTTTGTCTTCCACATTGCTGGAGTAGTTGAGCTATTTCTTGGGCTTGCATCAATTAAGCAACACACATCAAGGGACTGGTATCAGATAAAGAAGTAATTCTAAAATAACACATTCACAAAAGGATTTTAGCACATGCTCAGTTTTAAGTGCTTGAATAATCCTTTTGATACCCTGTTAAATCTCTGCTTTAGAAAAGTTCTTTTAGGGAGGAACTTCTGTTTGGGAAGTGGAGGGATTGGGAGAAGGCACCTTCTGTGTTAGGGAGGAAGTAGGAATATAATATAAGTTATTTAATAGTTAATATGCTGGATAATTTTTGGTGCTTTGCTGCTTTATTTCACCACTGTGAATAACAGTTTTGCAGTTTTCCCTTCTATCCTATTTTGTAATATCTGTGAARAGAAGGGGAATTTACTTATTGTCTTTGTGGGACACAATCTGGGACTGTCCCCCCTACAGGGCTTGTTCTTGCCTTTGGCATTTTTCCCACTGCTCTTAGGATGCACTTCTATATTTTGGTCATCCAACCACACCCTGAAGAAAACTTAAAATAGAAGAGTGCTCAAGTGTAAAGGCAGACACAGCAGGCTGTAAATGCCTCCCTTTCTGTAGAGATAACAAATATAGAACTAGAAATGAGAAGCAGAATGCAGTGAGAACTTTAAAGTTTTCCTGGAAAATGACCTTTTGCCTCCCACAGGAAAATTCAGTAGGAGAGAAGAGATGGAGCTGGGTAAGTAAAGTGGGTTTGCTCTGGATTATTACATGCTAATTACTTTGACAGCTGCTTCTGAAGCAACATCTACATTCAGGGCATATGCACTCATTCCACTGTGTCTGTCTCTGTAGATCTAATTCTGTCAGACTGAGTTATAATTCAAGATCAATGGGAGGAAGGGAGAAGTCTGTTTCAAGCAAATGGTAGCTCAAGATGATACAAAAGTAGGAAAGATCCTAACCAGAGCTATTTAGGAAACTTGGATGAATACTGCAGATGGGATAAGAATCAGTTGTTTAACAGCTTTTCCACGTCTTACTCTGCTACCCATGCATGCACACATAAGAAAAACACATTGCTTAGAAAGAACATTGTTCATGTATCAAAATGTCACATGCCTAGCAGTGGAAGAGATTGTCTYTTAGTGACTATGGCCGTGAGTGGATTTCTATATAAATAAATTGAAAATAGATCTTGTTATTCTCAGATAATTTCAAGAGCAATGAATTCCCTGCRCTTTTTAATGTCGCTGACTCACTGATTGTTTGCGTCATCATGGGCTAAGTCGTGAGATGTGGTTAGGTTTGCCATACAGCCAGGTTTTCCCAGGCATACTTGTCCAATTTCCAGACAGAATGAGGAGTGTTATTGATTATTCATGATTGCCACAAAGCCTTGTCAGAGGTCCTTCCCTTCCTTCCCTTCCCCCTTATGTGTGCAATGCCTGTGGTGTTGTTACMACCAGAACAGGGCACAGTGGCTGACCCCAAACCTACCACTCTGCAGAGCCAGTGCTGCTACCCCATGGTATCTGGACACGTCAGAGCCACCACAGTGGTGCCTTGGAGCTTCTGGGTAGAAAACCAGGAGCCCTGCAGGCAGTAAATACCCATTTTAGTTGGTGATAATCAGAAACCATCAGGGACCACCAGGGTCTCACGGAATTGAATCCTTTGGCTCTATTTCTTTCTCTGCATTTTTATTCCTCTATGCATATTAAATTCTTCTTATTTTACSTACAAGACATAGATAAATCTCTCTCAGTTTGACTGGTGACTGTATAGAGAAGAAAATAATAGGGGTTTTATACAACTAGTATAATATGCCTTCATTTGTTGCAGACATTTTCAAATCCAAGGAACTCTTAAGGAAGCAATGGGGAGGCTCATTTTACAGCCTGAAGCACCAACATGTCTCTACCAGTAATATTGGGGAGTTTACGTCTTCTCACTTGTCTTCTAAGTTACTGATAATTTTAAAACTTCAAACTTTTGTAAATAAAAAATTGAAACTCTTTTCTGACATTAAATTGCTTCCCATGTGCTTGGTGTTGCTGGAAAAAGAAACACCACTTTTAACACAAACAAATGCTTTTTTAGGGAATGAGCTTTATGTTTTATTAAAATATAATATTTAACTGCGTATAGGCTAATGCTTTTTTTCTGCCTGTATATCACACCCTTATTGCCTGTTAGGCTGACCCCAGTTTTGGGAGAATCACTTGGCTAGTTCTAAATATAGCACTGCATCTGCCCTTAAATAGGAGTGAAGGGRCAGTAGCCTTTAGAGAGGGGAATTATTTTTTTTTCCTCAGGCAGTGTTTGTTAAGCTGGGAAAGGCTGGTCTTCCTCTCTGCTTTGCAGTTTTTCTATATCCCTTGGTAAGTCCATTTTCCATACATGTTTTTCTTGTACGGARCAAAGGAGAGTGCTTGTAGGAGAGGATTGGGTGCTTTCCTGTAAAAACAAAAAAAATTACTTCCCTCAGGGAAAGCAAGCAATAAGCAGGACAAAAATTGTTTTATGAAAAGAAAAACAAACAAAAAAAAAGTCAGATTGTTTTGTCCTGCACATAGTCACCCTGATTTTATTTTTTATTACATTCCCTCTGTTTTTTTCTGCATTTAAAGCACTATATTACAAAAATCTATAGCTCTGTTTGTATATATGCTTTTCCAATTGCACAAATATTGGCAATGCTGCSTTCTTGTGTGCTTATACTGTATAAYTTCTCTGAAATCYGTGCTTAAATAATTAAGCATAAAATCCTATAGTAGCTGGCATAATATTTGGCCTTYGGAAGAATGGGAAGTAGCTAGGCAAAAACAAAAAGTAAAAAAAAAAAAAAAATCTACTTTTATTTTGTGTCTGCCATGTTTTCATGTACATGGTTCCAGAAGCTGTGTTCTGTGTTTCTGGTGTCTGTGTTGCGCTAATTTATGTGATGTGTTCTATGCCACATGAAAATTCCAGCTGAATACCACTGATAGAGTCTTGGGAAATTATGTTCATGCCCTTGAAATTATGCCTGTGTGTTGATAATGCCTACAAGCCAATGAAAGTATCATAATGAAGGATAATGAAAGTTGGGATGGTGGGAAATCACTTTTGTCATTTCATTGTCTGTCATTKTTAGCTGTCCAGTTGAAGGGATGTAAATCACTTGCCAAGTGAAAGGAAATCTTCAAACGTTATCAGAATATGTTGGAACTCTGTGCATTTGGAATGTTAAGATGGCAAGAGTTCAGGTCAATGTGAACAAATTTAGTCTCATTTCATTCCCAGTCTTGTTTGATCATGAATTCATAAGCTAACATCCATATTAGTAGCCTTTCTGGAATATATGCATTCAGCTTCTAGTAGGGATATGGAAGGAAAGTCAGTTTGGAAGCTTTCACTTATTTCCTTCATGAGACTAATAGAAAATCCAAATTTGCTAAAATACAGGAATTGGTTKTCCCCTCCACAACAATTGCCTTGCTGGTACCCATGACTCTGCCTGCTCTTTACCTCCTCAGAGCAAACCTCCTCATAAGGGGTTGTGGATATGACCATGGCCACCCATGCCATCTTTCAAATTACTCCACACTAACTGTTCTGGCTGGAGGGTGAAGCAAGCCATTCAGGGACTATTACAGAGTCAATGAGTTCATTCTAACTAATCATAGATGTGCTGTAGCCAAATGATTGTATTAAATTGCTGAATCAACCTGTATATTGTTGAAAACAGTATCATTTGATGCTGTGAAATGTTGAAAGTCTTCTCATTCAAAGCATGTGAAATTAGTAAAAATGATAGACACATCTGTTATGGCTGGTACAGKCATCTGCTTGAAAATGTTGCTTTGCTGGATATTCAGATAAACAGAAATAAAGGAGAGAACTCTAACTTTATGTTTAACAACAAAAATAATGCATGCAGTTCTGGRGATTATATGAATCTGTTTAAAACCAATTGGTGAAATTAGGAAAATATGATTCCCATAAAAAAGGAGGTGTGATCAGTAAAACATAAGACCAACTATTATGCAGCTAAAGACATTGGAAAGGAAAGACAAGAAGTCTTTTAGCTTGCTGAATAATGTCTGGAATTCAGCAGAGTAAGCAAATAAGAATTCCATATGCTTAAAAAATAAAAGAGAAAATATGAGCATTTTTGTTCCCTTGTCAAAAAAGSTAAAACTAAATTCCTATGCAGACTGAACAAGCTCTTCAATGGGAAGGATTTAACCACCTTAAAATGACGGTATATTTGAGTTGGTTTTAAAGTTCATACTTTTAATAAACACAATTTTCAGTGGAAGTTCTAAATATACACAAATGTACAGAGATGATAGACTGGAGTGGCATACTAGAATTTTTATCAAATCAGTTTTTTATCAAATTAGTTTATTATCCAAATGGAGAAGTTTTGACCAGATTTTTTACCTCCCATTCTGTTTAGACTGTAGCRTCTATGAGTTACATAATATTCATGRTGGTTTTACAAGATTTCCACCAAAGTCAGTTTCTGGGGGAAAAGCTAATATGTTATTAAGTCTACAATCTCTACAGCATGGATATAACCATCTGGAAAAGATCACATATTTTTTGAGGCAATATGGTAATTTTTTATACTGCTCATTAGGAGCAACCAATGAATAGAATATGGGTTTTTTCCTTTTTTTTCTTTTTCTTTTTTTTTTTTTTTTTTTTTTTTTTTTTTTTTTTTTTTTTTTCCACTCTGGTACGCAGATGATATGGATTTAAATATATTTTATCAGTTGTCTATCAGGGGCTTTTTTGAACCATAAAAGTATAAGTTGACAGCTTTCTGAAAACACTCAGCTTTGAACAACATGGACAACAGCGAGAAGAACTACAGACAGGTAGAGGAAAAAATGTCTAAGTCATGGGAAAAAACAGTACCGCCCCTCAAGTCAGTGCAAATGGTCAAAGATATTTTTGGCTGTGTAAGTACAGGCAAGAACTCGTGAATAATTTTTGGCACTTCTGCAGGTGACCAGGGACAGAGAGGAGCACAGAAAGTGCATGTTGCATGGTATAGCACTGGCAGGTCAGGCTGAGAAAATACATACTGTACAGTGCATGGCTCATGACACGAGCGCTCTGAATCTGGGAATGTGAGCTGTCTATCTATGGTGAGGGCAGCCGTGTTCTCCCCATGGCATTTGTCAAGCCATCCATCAATTTAGTTGGTTGTGTGCCTGCTCTCTGAGGCTGTGTAAATGATCATGCTACAATTTACTGCTTGTCCTTTAAATCTTAAATTAACTCACTTATCAAACTAACAATGTTTATATCAGAACCTTGGCTTCTCTGCTCAAGAATGTGTCCCCTTGTCATGTGGTCCTAGATTATRGCTTTCTATTCAGATCAGTATTACTGTGTCACAAAACTATGAATATCCTGGCCTGGGAACTCGGCCTTTTACTCACGGGCAAGTAAAAATTGTTCTATACRTGCTACAAAGCATGAGGAAATGTATATTTATGTAAACTGATTTGAATAGTCTAATTTACCTGTGGCTTATGTCATTAATCCTTAAGGGTATTTTGGCTGACGTAATATTTTTCTTTGGGTTTAAGAATCTTCTGAGTGGTTTGTACAGCACATAAATGAGTGCACTTTAGGTCCTTTAGATGTCTCCTACATTTACAGTAATAGAAATAAATAAGAATAGCAATAATAATAGTAATAAAGTAGTGCTACTCCTTTAGTGCTACACAATGGTGCTACTTTGCACTAACAAATGTAAAGGTCAGATGAGACACCAAATGTTTTAGGAAAATCTTTTTCCTGTAACTCCAGGTCTTTTTCTTGAAATYCAGGGTTGTTAATAGGATCTGCATGGATGAAATTCAAAGATTGTTTACGACACACAGGCCATGTGTTTCAGCAAGGTCTCCATAATTCTTGCAGTAGAACTTGGTGAATAAAACCTGAGATTTGCTTTTTAATTTGTTATGATAATTTAGATAATTCATTCGTCTTTCTCTAGGCTCATGTTTTTAGTCGTTGTTCAATTCTCAATTTTCCACTGGGATTTTTTCCCCCAATTTCTCTACCATTTTGTCCACTTCTCACTTTTRGGTCAGTTCTACCAATTCACTTACCAGTATAACTAGGTATCCAGACACTGCCAGTAATAAAATTTTGGTTCACCTAAATCAATAAATTCTGTGGGGTTAAGCTGTCATCTGCTTATCATGTTCTCTAACTCTATTAGTGGTGGGTTGTATAAATGTAGGAATATATTCCAAACATCTCATACAAATGTGTATCAGTGAAAAACTGGGAAAACAGTCAACATATTGTTCCTACAAAAACAATATAAACTTCTTTAATAAGGAGTTCAATACACTATGTGCTGCTTTTCCAGCGGGACTTTGATTTTACTCTTCTGATACTTTAATATCAGATACTGATAGTCTTTGCAGCGCTGTTAACTGTTAAATACATACTCTGAAAACATCATTATAAWTAACTGATGATTATTATCACATTTGGAATTGTTGCCAGGCAGCTCCCCTCTGTGTTAACAGAAGGCAGAGTGAGTGTGGCTGCTAACAAGCTCAGTTAATCACTGGTATGCAGGCTGTGAGTGGATGGCTACCCTTGCTTCTATACTAAAGGTATTTGGGTAAATGTGAAAAACATCTGAACCCAAATTTTGAGAAGTCCTGAGTGCTGTCACATAGAAAAAGATGTGCTAATTAAGATGTAAGTTTTACATTTGGTGGAAAAGGCTGGAGTGTAAATGACAATGGTGTTTTCTCCTCACTCAAAAATGAAAGTAATTCAGACTGTGATCTTTCCAGATAAATGGGCATTACTCTGCAATCCTTCTAAAGTGGACCTCAGTGTGAGTTATATACATAGCAACATGCACACTGCATGCTGATAAATTCACAMAATCATTTAACTTGGCTACATGTAAACGTGTAGCACTTAACAGTGGAGTGAGTTTGATCTGCGTATTTGCCCTTTTCACCTTCATTTAGGCAAAAAGGCTAATTAAAAATAATAAAAAAAAAAGAAACATTATACCTCAAATTGTCCAGTTACTCTATGAACTAAGGTGGAAATCCAATGTCACAGAGATAGACAGCAAGAAGAGATCCAGTGCTCGATGTCTTCAKGTGTAGCATCACATGATGTACAGATATCAAAATTAGGGTAAGCCAAGGCTGCTCGTGGGTCTGTGCAGCTCTGCTCATGTATCCAAGACATTGTGTCATATGGTGAGTTAATAGGTCTGTGAGGGGTCCATGTCATCTCAGCGTTGTATGAGGGCATCTTACTGAGCCAGCATCTCTCTGAGGTGCTGAAGTAACTTGGGTCCTGCTAATTTTCTTATTCCTCTAGAACTGAAGCAATATATTTCTTTAATGCCCCAYAGTAATGCTGTAAACCTGTTTAATTTTTATCTTGCAGTGTCTGGTGTTTTGCCTAAAGCTCTCATTCCTGCACATGTGACTTGTCGTTCTCATACCTCTTGGAAAAGGATTGAAAAGGTAACTCTAAGTTATGCAGAAGATGCAACTGTGAGACAATAAATTGTAAAAATCTCTTTATAACTCAGAACTTTGTAAAATAAGATGTGACTTCTATTAAATATACCCAMTCTTTTCTCTGTACTTTTTCTTGGAAAAGTAAAAGTAGCTGATATGAGAACATAATGATTTGGGAACTSCTGATTCTGCTCTTGACTATCTGCAAGTAACAATCAGATATAGTTACAGTTTTTTACTCTACTTAATCAATTAATACCATTTTCTTTTTTTGGTAAATACCATATACTGGAAATGTGGTATATACTRTAATTTTACCTTGTTGAATATTTTATCTAAATGAGTTTATAAGATTTCTTTTCAAATCCCTTTGAGCTTTCATTTTATACACATCATGAAGCTGCTTATTTATGTGACTTTTTGTTACAAATGTGGATGTTTGGTGAGATGTGAGGCAGGTTCTTCTTGGCAGGGTCCCTGTCCAGGCAGAGCCAGGTTGTGGGGAGCTGGAGTCTGGGTCTGATGTGTTATTTCTGGGGCAGGATTAGGGTTAAGGTTAGGGTTTGGGCTGACATAAGGTCCTGGGATRTGGGCAGGTAGGAGCAGCTCTGGAGGAGGCTGGGCAGGGACAATCAGAAGCACTGTTTTCCTCAGGACCCTGACACGCTTTTAATGTGATTCTTTAATGTGGATGAACTGGTGTTGCTTCACCTGCCATGGGTGGCCTGAGGTGGATCTGGGGCCGTGCCTCAGCCTGTGCCCTGGATGCTGGAGCAGAGGTGGCAGCCTGCACCCTACAGGGGAGCACAAACCACAGGGACGCTCCCCTTAGCTTTTAGTGGGGTATTGGTGTTACTGCAGTAATTTGCCTGACTAAATCTTCGTAGACTTATATTGGGATCTTGCTTCTGTTTTCACTGAAGTGTAGGTGTCTTGTAGGGGAGGTTTTGGCAGTTCAACTGGGATCCCTCACCACTATTTGGGCCAAATGGCACAGGAGCAGGGACCCCATGTCCAACCCAGACTGCAGTTACACAAGCTGGCACCTGTTCAGACATGGCTGGTGATATTCTTCACTTTTTCAAGAAGTTGTCATCATATTTCTAAYGAGCACAAAGGGATGTTAGACGTCTCCTTATTATTTTAATGATGTGGTTGGGAATCTGTTTAATTCTAACTCAGTGGTAAACATGCTCTTGTCCCCCACAYTGCTTCTGGGAGCACCCTGAATGTTTCTTAGAACCTTCTGTCCAAATCAAAAATGTGATCAAAAACTATGCCATGCTTTGGAAGAAGTCCTTAAGAAGGCAAGCAGAATGACTGACAGTCCAGAAAAAATAACCMATGAGAAAAAATTGCATGAGCATGAATTTAAACAAGAGAGCAGGAAAGAAAAGTAAATAAAATCTTCAACAGGCTGCTGCAAAAGTGGTTGAATATAATCTATTTGTTGTCATGGTGAATTGGACAAAAAATAGAGAGCATAAATTGCCAAAATGGAAAAAGTGAAAGGTTTGAAGAGCAAAGAGCTGAAATGTCTAACAATAGCCAAAAACCTGTCAAATTTCCATCCCTGGAAATTTGTGTGGAGGCATTAAATGACATCTGCAAAGAAGGGGAAAAACGATCTAGTGAAATATCTTTTASTGCTATCATCAATGATTCCATAGCTCACACTTTATGACTGATTGGATACAACCTGCGATACCCRTCTGGGTGACTGATGGCTCTATTTGTCACAAATTGATGCAATTTTATTTCTACATGTTCACACACGTGTCTACATACCAAAAATTATCAAAGCAAATTGTGTGAARTATGTGGCTAAATATGTGTGTAGCTAAATTTGCTGCTACATTCACTCTCTGCAGGAATTACTGGTGGTAAGAGCAGAAGAATGTCTTCAGTAGCAGTGCCATTTTACCAGAGGAGGCACAAGCACTTTGATCAGTCCTATCGCAACATTCAGACAAGATATGTGCTTGAGGAATATGCAGCAAGAAAGTAAGTGCCATGTACTTAAGCACAGACAAGTTTCTGTTTTGGGTAATCAGCTCTTAGAATCAAGA
>NW_026623238.1:5989503-6086074 GCF_030028575.1 Malurus melanocephalus
ATGGTTTTCCATTTCCTATATTGACATGCTCCTCATCCATAGTTTCCCACCAGCATAGCTAAACCTCCTAGCAACAGTGCAAGAAATCTCTTAACTTAGGACAGGATCTGTCCTGTTTGCTACCTCTAAATTAAAAATTCTTCCTTTTAGGCTAAAATTGAAACTCTGACTTAAGAAMAATTGCTGTGAAATTTGTTGTAAATCACAGAAACAGCTTTTTACCCATTGTTCCATGTGGCATGATGGTATTCCTTCTCATGAAGTTGGCTAGAACTAATTATAGTTTTTGTGATTCAGTTTCCTTTTTCTAAACTTAAAGGCTTAATGCTTTTTTTTTAAATGCTTCTCATGTGAGATCTCAGAGTTTTAGCCAGAAAACACACATTCTTTGCATCTCAAACCCTGAATTTTTGTATTGTGGTACCTTCAGCACTGCTGTTCTCCCTCCTTGGTAATTAACAGGCCTACCTAGCTGTGTAGCTGGTCCAGATTGCCTTATGAAAGAGGAGAGTTTATGCAGAAGGTTCTGTGAAATACAGAAAGGTGGGTATACTAGAATAACAGACTAGATAGTCTGTTAGAAACAGACAATGCTATGGGGCTTCTTTGTGATTTGTATATAGACAGGTTGGTACACTYTTGGTTCACAGAAGTGTTATCATTGCACCTGAATGACTGAATGATTGAACAATGAAATAAAAATAAATGTGATAGAATGAAATAAAATGCCTAATGATCCCCAGTGACAGATGATGGGCATTAAACCCTYGAAGGACAAGTGACAATCAGCACCTAGAGCAGTCAGTGAAGATRCAAACTGAACAGCATTCAGTTGTGGCATTCAGCTTGTTCAGCTCAAAGTAATTTCTTTGACATTTGTGAGTTCATATTTTACCTGAATTGCAGGGTTATAACAATGTTTTTTATATTTGAAGGGCTGCTTCCAGGCAGGCTGCTTTTTATGAATCATCTGGCTTGGGCAAAACAACATGCAGACTGTGTGCCAGGMGGGCACGCACCTTGGCACACGAAGCAATGCAGGAATCCAGGAAAAGGTAAAGCTCTGTTGGTCCATTCTGAACTGTGTAGTGGCTCTGGTCCCAGCTTTTGCCAGGGCTCTTTTCAGAGTTGACAAGACTGGAGGCCTCTCTGTCACTGTTCTTCACTAATCTATTTTGGCTGGAACACTAAATGACTTAGTGTCACTTTCAGTCTCAAATTTCAACCCAGAGTTTTTCCCCTGATCCCCACTCTGACCCTTGAAAACAGCTTTAAAACAAAAATAAATTAGAATCCACCTGGTATMCAGAACTCATTTTGAACAGAGCTACTCCACTATTCCTAAATTTCTAATTTGGATCAATTTAAACTTTTTAAATTCTTTCCTTAATATCAAAAAGGTTTACTGTCATGTCTCAGGTACAGATTGATAAGAAGTCCCATAGTAACTGTGCTGAGGACAATATTCCCTTAGTGAATKTCACCATTTCTTATCTGTTTTGCTTTACAGTTACTGCTCCAAAGATAGGGAGAATTTATACTACAAAAAAGAATTCTGCCTTATTTGTAGAAAATATGTTGTGGAAATCACATACATCCATATGGTTCTGGTGCTTCAGTTGGCTTGAAATATGTCACYTCAGAACACAATGCTCTAGGAAAATCAAATGATTTTGTATACTTTAATTTAGTTTTTAAAAACTGTTTTTAATTTCTTCAATATAAGAAAAAGACATGGCAGAACATGGCTGGTATTTAAAGTATGTTGAAGTAATACAAAGAAGTTGTTTTTTTTTTAAATATCAGGCAAATAATATCTTGACCTACTATTCACTGAATTTCATGGAAGCTTTCTTATTTGGGTTATGCTTTCAGAGTCTTGCCATATGTTGACCAGGTTGACAGACATGGTTGAAATATCTGATATTCAGTACCTTCTTTTATCCTGTTGGGAAGGAAAAGAGTAGCAAAGACTTTTTACTGAATCAGCATGAATGAAGGAAACTGAGCTAGCTCCTCCTAAAAATGTTTATGAGTTGGGGTTTTTTTTAGGAATTCTGGAAAATCTGGAGTTAGATATTCAGGGAACAACTCACATTTTTTTTCAAAACTATGTTTTCCTGGTAGTTTATATATAATTTCCTTGTCAAAAGACAGCTTTTTTGGATGAAGCTGTTCATCAAATCCTTGTGAAGTCCTTGGTCTGTATCTTTCATGTGAGGGCAGCTGATACGGCCCACGGAGC
Source organism: Malurus melanocephalus (assembly GCF_030028575.1). Classification (NCBI taxonomy): domain Eukaryota; kingdom Metazoa; phylum Chordata; class Aves; order Passeriformes; family Maluridae; genus Malurus; species Malurus melanocephalus. Next base: position 5,991,749 of record NW_026623238.1, read on the forward strand.
TACAAGAGCTCCCAGGTCCTAAAGCTTTGTAAGCAAGGCACAGCTTTTATCAGGGTGTGAACAGGCACAGAATTTGCTTTCACTCCTCTGCATCTTTGTGTCCATGGGAAGGAAAACTGGGGACAGAAGGAGGCCAGGCAGGCTCTTGGTCTTGATTACCAGAGGACTGTGGGGAACCATGTCAATGTGATCTGATCACAGCAGAATTCAAGACCTAAAGCTATGGCATCACAAATACAGGGGAAAAGAATATGAAGAAAATTCACATGACTTCACATACTYATTATTAGGATAGRCAGATAGATKCTAAGMATKATTCCTAACCTAATTTTTGCATCCTGCTGATATGGTTTCAGAGCCCTTGGTTGCCTGATGTGAATGAGTGACAAACTTAAAGCTTCATATTGGTTACTCTTACCTGATTTTTTTCTTGTCCCACAGGACTCATGAGCAAAAGTCTCATGTGAGTGATGAGAAAAGAATCCGTTTTGCCACTGAGTTGTCTGCTTTGGAAAAAGAGATTCACACAGCCAGGCACCGTGCTAGAGAGCATCTGGATAAACTCGCTGTGCAAAGAATGGTACCTGCTGAATCTTGTTGTTCCTTYACAAAAATAATTACAAGATATACTGAAATTAAGTCCTGTGCTTCTAGTGATCTAGCATCCTTTTGTGGATTTAAGGCTAAATYTTCTACCCTATTTGTTCTGGTGCCAGATGCTTCTTTTCTTTTCCTGTATTTAATAGGTAGAAGAAAATATGGCTCTGGAAAGGCATATCATTGAAGAAACTATAAGTCGAGCCCCTGAAATTCTGGTGCGCCTGAGGTCTCACACCGTCTGGGAAAAGATGTCTGTGAGCCTTTGCTTTACTGTACAAGGATTTCCAACCCCTGTTGTACAATGGTAAGAGGCTGGCCTTTCCTAGCCCTCCAAAAATGTTGTTAAGCTTTTTTCATTTGAAAGTTATGCCATAAGTGATAAGTGTCACGTACATAATGGCTTTGTTAAATCCCCTTTATAATCCTCGTAGATGTGCTGGATTGTAGCAGTTGATACTGCAGTGGAGGGAGTGGGAGGAGARCTTGCTGAGTGTCCCTGTGCAATGTGAGAAGCAAACTCCAGCATTTCAGAAGGCAGACAGTGGAAGGCATTGCAGTCTTTCTGGCCCTTGAGTTTCCTGAAGACAAAGCAACAAATGGCAAAATACCCAGAGCTCACAGGCTGCTTTCTGAGCCTGGAAAAATGTGCACAGCACCACTGTTGTCATGGGCTGTATCTGTGGCCACGTTGTGTTAGCTTCTGCTGAGGAGGACKCARAGATCTTTGCTGCTGCCCTCCTCTMCACACAGATGCTGTCCTGTACATGTGAAAGCCTCAGGCTGGACTGTGAAAGCCTAACACAAGGCACAATTCTGTTGCTGCTCCCCTTTTTTTTGCTGAAGTATTTTACTGTGGTGCAAGATGAGGTTTGCTTCTTATCTKGTGTCAGGGCTGGGGGACTTGAAGGTTCAGGTCCATGCCATCTTCTCTTTACMTCTCTTCCCACTTTTCTAGATTGGGGGCACATCCTCTCTTTCAACTTCCTTGCTGATATGATGATCCTGCTTTGCCTTCATKGCCCAATATATATCTATCCATATATACATCATGCAAGTACAGAAGATTCATAGAAAGAGTTCAGATGACAGGAAATGATATCTTTATTCAAAGATCTGTCAAATGAATGGAGTATTTGCTGATATTTATGAGTTCTACTTTTTTCTTGATTGTCAGGTACAAAAATGAGGAATTGATTTCCCCCGCCAGTGATCCAACAAAGTACAGAATTGAAAGCAAATACGGAGTACATGTGTTACATATAAACAGGTAAATATTTCTGGGGAATACAATTGATTTTTAAACTCTATACAAAGTGGTTTATATCAACTGCAATTAAAAATTCACAAAAAGAGAATTGTTAAATTCAGCACACTTCTCTGCTGGTAGTCACTTTTAGGCTGGAGAAGTTCACTGAGTACCTGAATATTATATTATGAAAATGAAAYGAAAAATCAGATATTTGTATTCATTGACTCCAGCAATCTACAAGATATAAAAGAAGAGGAAAGTAGCTGAAAGAGTAGCTCAATTTTTATTAGAATTCTGTCTTCTCAGCATTTGAAGTGGAAAATTACATGTTCTTTTCATGAAGTTGCTCTTTCAGGGAAACAAAAGGGATACACAACTGTATTTGTTTTACTATATATTAGGTTCTGTTTGCTTTTTCATCTCCTTTTTTTTTCCTTTCTCTTGCAAAAGGCAAGGAAGTATAAATAACTTTTTTAAAGGTTCTAATTAAATTAATTTTATTTTTTCAAAATGTTAACCTTGTGATATAGAACATGYTTGGGTAGAATAGCTTCCAGTAAACTAATCCCATGCTTTCCTAAATAATTGAAATGTCACTCATGACTTGCTGCAAGCTTTTTAAAAAATATAAAAAATCAAATAAAAATGAAGACATGACTGCAGTACTTAAAAAGAAAATTAATATCTAGAGCAGAGACACAAACCCCTTCTTTTAATTTCTCCAGAACATGAGCATCAGCTGTGCTGAAACAGCTGGAGTATTTGTGGCTAACACTTGGCTGGTCAAACATTTAATCTTCTACCGTGTCTCCATCTGTCAGCAGTGGAAGCAGCCCTGAGCACAGCCTTGTGGCATTAGTACAGAAAATAAGTGCATCATTCCTTCTGCTTTTGGGAAAGACTACTTGCCTTTGTCATCCTGCAGCCAARTCCAGCCCAACTGTCAACTTTATCTTAGCTCAGGATGGGAGAAACATATCTCTGTATAGAATCTGGAAGCAAGAATCACCAGATCGTTGCTTTCTAAGATGCTTCAAAGGTACTCAGTCTTCTACCCCCAGGCCATGGATAACTCGCCAACTGCTCTCTGTGTCCATGAAATCTGTCAACACTGCTGTTCTTCCAAACCAACATTACTTTTGAAGATAAGAACAGGAGGTTAAAAGATAAAAACAGGTTGTCCTTTTGCAATCCTCTCCTTTTTAGCAGGGAAATGGAAAATGCTCTTCTTTGTCTGGATATGTGTGAGTGCCAATCAGGAGACGAAACTTTAGTCATTTTCTGATGGTGAATGACTGTGACTTCCCTTGGTTAGTACTCCTAAGGTGCTGCTTGGTGAATCCAGATGCAGTTATGTAGTTATAGGTTCCTTTCTGACATTTTGGGAGTAAACAGCTCTTAGAAGAWATGCCAACCAGGGCTGATGCTGCTCTTTGAGCACCTGCAACCATCMGGCTGCAGGGTACTGATGGCTTCCATCCCTTCAGTGGTTTTTTTATCTCTTTTCTCTGCTGGTTTCAGTCACGTAGGCACAACCGGCTTTGGGAATGTTCAGACCCAGCCACTTTTCAGACAAGTTCAGACAAACCACAGTCATTTACTGGCACTGACTCAGGTTTCCCCCTTCCCCTGTCTACTAGTCCCAGACCYGTAAGTGCTCATGCAGACTCCCTGCATTCAACCAATCTTCCATCTTCAGAGACTGTTGCTCCATTTCTCTTTCATTCTGTCTGGCAGTATGGTCTTCTTGCCATTTAAAGATTCCCACAAATTTCCTTTCGACACTTAAAAAAACACTGGGGATGGTTATGATTTATACAGTTTATTAAATTAAAATTGATAATTTAATTTTTTCCTTTATTTCAAATTCATTTTATATCAAAACTTGACCATTAGCTGTACTTTCTGTCCCAAAAAGGTTAGAAAATGAACATGCAGGAAATGAAAGAACATTTTGTTAGAGCATAATTAACATTAAGTGTAACTTGTATTGAAAGCAATGAAAGCAGTAAATTATTAGTGGTTTTATACAAATAAGTAAAAATTAACTCTGCATTGTGCATATCTTTTTGCACTTTGTATACTTATTGTATATAAAATACAATTATTTGTTGTATTTTATGAATAATTTGGTTTTTTTGGGAGGTGGAGCCATTGGGACTTTCTTCCTATCCACTTCTGTGCTCCCCTCAGCTGTTCATACTGAAGTGCTGAGCTGAATGCAATCTGATCCACAGCTACTCAGAATGGCCTTGGAATTTCTTGGCTACTTTTCTAGCACTTCAGCCAAGCCAAGGGAGTGAACTTTTTCCTTCTGATGCAAGTGTGATATTTATTCCTATGAGTATTCCCTGATCCCAGTGGAAACATTCTTGAGGCACCGAAACCTTACCGTCACCTTGTTGTCTTAAAGTAGTAACTAGACACAATTTCATCCCCCCATTTGCTGTTCTCCAGGACCCATAAGCCTAAACAGTAACCAGATAATTTTATTTTCTCTGTCTCATATTTTTTATGAAGCTACGATCTCAATTTGCCACATTTTCTGCATGCATTTAGAGCTATTATGATCACATAGTGTCTCTTTCTTGCTCTTTTTAAACTTCTTCAAAAGGGTGTTTGAGCTCAAAATCTCCCTTGAGCAGTAAAGAAAAGGAGTTTGGAGTTTAATTCTATTTTTTGCACATCTTGTAATTATAGCAGAAGTGATATGCACTGGGATAGTGGTTCATCCCATCTTTCATCTCACATCTGATAGGCTATTAGGAGGAGACTGTGAGGAATCCTTGGAGGGAAAGCTCCTGGTAGTTGAAATGAATCATACATGTCTGAGAATGTGCAGGTTTGTTTAAAATGTATTTTTTATCTCACATAATTTAACTATGGATAGAGACGTTGTACAARAAAAGATTTCTGTGGCAGAGGCAGTCAAGATAAGGGTAACCATTGCTTTATGGCATAACTGAAAAGTATTTTCTGTCTTGGTGATTATCACTAGTTGGTGATACTTGTTTAGCAACAGATGTGGGCTTTTTTGTTTCTCTGTTTACTGTGATTACTTATTAAATGGATCACTTGGCTTTATTCAATTGTGAATGCCCATGATACACTCCCAGCTATGCTGCCTGGTGTGTAGAGGGACAGCAGTACACTCCTGCCTGGGGGTATTCCTGACTCCCACCCCTCAGTGAGCAGAGCTGGATGACAGAAGYAGGGAAGGACATTTGACTTTGCAGAGCGCTGTCAGTGTGCTGTGGCAGCCCAGTTTCATATACACAAGACTCAAGGTTTGACAATATTTTGTCTTTTATTAGGTCACTCTCTCTTTCCTATTTAATAAAGTCACTGCCAAAGAAGTTCCTGTCATTGCAGAAGAAAATGTTTGCAGCTGCATCAGCAGAAGTGTGTGGCAGAGCCAGCAGAGTGCAGTGTAACACCTGCTGGCAGCAGGCAGAGCCAGCCTCTGATCTGGCACTCCACTCCTCAGCAGCACCTGCACTGCTTCAAAAAGGAAAGCTTCAAAATTGAATGARCCTTCTCTCCTAGCTATTCTCATTTAACAAATGACCCTGCGCGGTCAGTACGGGGCTATTTTAGTTTGATTAGGCACAAAAGGCTTGAGATGATTTAATCTGGAGAGGTAGAGAGCCAGGCCTGCCCTTTCTCWGCCGGAGGTGGAAGCAGAGCAGAGCAGAGGTGCTGAGACAAAGGCGATCCTCCGGCGCAGCCCGCAGAGCCTTTGAGCAGTGCAAGGCTGGTGGGTGATGGACTGCAGCTCCCTGGGTTCTGCAGCTATGCAGTACCAGTGACTGTGTAGGCAGAAAAATGGTGTACTGCTGTCCTTTCCTTGCTGAAATGCAAACAACAGCCCCCAAATACGTGACCCTCTGACTTTTCAGTCRCTGTTCCTTATAAGCTGCGCTAGCTGGGAGCTGGAGGATGTGTCCAGTTCMTAACAGAGGTCCCTCTTCCCTAAACACAAAACCCAGCCAAACAAAAACAAGCAGTTAGATTCAGTCTGACTGGAGAATCAGCACAGGAGACAGCAATTCTGTAGAGTATTTCTGCATTTTGATGTCATATAGCCATAACATTGAAAATTTTGTCATTTGGATTCAAAGGATTAATTTTTAACTCTGTAATTTACTGCGTACTGCCTCCTGTTCTTTCCGTGCACTGAMTTGTGTTCTAATGCAGGCAAAGATRCTATTTCACTCTTAACTCCTGTGTTTAAATCTACACTAGGCAGTTGGATGAATATATGCATTTTAAATAGATGTATCTGCCTGGGGAGTATTCCCCACACAAGCATTAGCACTTCAGAACCTCATGTGGATTCAGAGCAATTTAATTTTCATGAAAAGTATTAGTACCTTGGGACAGATAGAGTTCTGCACTCACACTTCATGCTATCTAAATGTACTCTATGCATATTTTATCTGACCTTTGTAAAAGCTGAAAACCACATTCTCCATCATAAAACAAGAATAACTGTTAGACCACACCTTGCCTCTTGGGTACTTCAAATGTAGTTTCTAACTGGTCTTGACTTAGCGCACTTTACAGTGCAATTTAGGAAAGCTAAGATTTTTTTTAGCATACAGGAAAACAGATTATTTGCAGAATAATCCTCATATCTGGCACAAAAGGAAAGTCAGGACCTTATGTAACTTTCCATCCTGTCCAACTTTCTTCATAGTGGCTATGGAACAAAAGTGCTGTCTAGCTCTTACCCACCAAAACCCCACACTTCCAATATAAGATTTAAATGCATTTCAGTGAGTACTAGGATGTCTAAGATGGTTTATTTCTCTCCTGGAGAGTCAGGTGTGTGATCATAGCAAAGAATTTTAAATTGCTTTCAAAGCAGTAACCTTCAGAAAATGGGTAGAGTTGTTATGACCTCTCAAATAGCAGAAAGTGCCWGGCCTGGGGAATTGTGTGTTCATAATAACTCTAAGTACCTCATTTCTCTTCATAAAAACCAAAGCATGCTGTACGAATGTGTCCATCTATTTGGCCAGTTTCTTTCTTATGTTCTCCCTGAGAAAATTAATTATAATTCTATCACTAACTTTTCAAATAGTTGCTTTCAGATTTCGAGCTTCTTTTGGCTAAAGACCTGACCTTTTCATGAATCTCCTGTCCGTTCTTGAGACATTTAGGATCATATTCTGTTTTCTCTACCTTGGACACCATCACAAACAGAAACATCTCATCAAGAGATGTATTTTATTGTTCCTTAGGAGAGCAAAACTATGGGGAGGAGATTGAGATGAGCACAGATATATATGCATTTGAAAAGTTAATCAGGTATCTGCCATTCTGCTTCATTTTAGGGAGRCAACTTTGCAGTTCTTACACTTTGAAATTGCAGTTCTTACACTTTTAAATTGCTGACCCTTTGAGTGGTTTAGCACAGTTTGGGACCTTGCATTAGTCCAAAATACATCTCTCTAGTTTCTGGATTATTTTTATGCCACCTTTTGTTTAACAATGAATCTCTCTATAAATCCTAAATCCTTTGTAATTCTTCCAGAAATTAGTTCCTGTTTACTATTTTATCTGTTGTTCTGCTGGAAAATGAAGTCAACACTAAGAGCAAATGATGATCAGTTTAAAGTGAGATTTAATCAGCGTTAACCTCAGTCAAGCAATGCTGATTTTTCATCTTTGTTGTCAACACTCTGTAGCAACAAGGAAATGTTAAAGAGCAGTTAAGTTGGATTTGACAGAGCAAAGCAGACAGAAGCAAAGCAGCCTGAAGTAATGCTKTGTTTATGTGAGGAAATGGCCGCGTGCAGCAGTGCTGGTGTAATATTCATCACTCATTTATGACACGAGTGCTGTATTCTGTTTAAATCATGCCCAGGCCAGACAATGTCCTGCCAGCTAAGAGGGTGCACCATCCTCTGGGAAGCCTAGCTCATCCAGGAGAAACCTGGACATGTAGGGGCTGGGAAGACCCTGTGCCCCTCTTTAGGTCTGTGCATGATGGTCAGTGGCTTGGATTGTGGCCAGAAGGGCAGGAAACCTTCATAGGGCAGATATCTGGGGACAAGGACTATGGGGCATGCTATGGCATATGCCTGCCACCAGTGCCCAGGAAATGCACTCCTGGGCTCTGCCTGACACAGCAAATTAAAAACATCCTCTGCTGCAGTGASCTCCTGGCATGAGATGGGCTAATTCGCTCACCCTTCAGGGCAGGGCTGTCAGACATCCAAACTGCTTGCTGGAAAAGGTCCCTTACTATCTCCTGAGCTCTGTGTGGGAATCCTTATGGTGAGCTGGAGCACACCAAAGCATGACAAGGGCTGTTCTAGCACATCAACACTAGGGCTATCAAGATCCAGTTTCTTGGGATGAATGCTGTTTAATTTGCTAATATGTAATATAAGCTATTAAATATACTATATCTACATTATTTACTGTATATTCTATATACAGATTCTGAAATTAGGGATATAGCAGAGTGATGAAAATGGCTGATAGCTCCAGAACAGTTAAGTCTGCAATGCCCCCTGTAAGAAATTTTTGAGCTTCTTAATTTTTTTTTTTTTTAACTTGTTATATTATATTAAGATTCTGTATTGGATGATGATAAATGCTTGAACTATGTACATTTCAATATAGAGACATAATATRCCTTAGAAAATTGTCCTGTGCTGCAGTTGTATTTTGCTTTTTGGCATTTTATTACACAAGTGTTAAACAGCATGAAACTGGGATAGTAAAAAAAATGTTCTTTTAAAAATTCATTGCAAAGATGTGTTGTCAACCCTGACAGCTCTCAACAAGTCCAGAATCAGTTAAGCTTTATATATCTCTGTGAACAGGTATTGYAATTTCTTTAAAATTCTTCATGAAAGCAAATAGTTAAGTAGCATCCAGCCCAGAGAATGGTGCTGAATGAGGTTACATCCATCTAGAGACCAGACACAAGTGGTGATCCTCAGCTCTCAGTGTTGGAGTGAATGCTGTTTGATATCTTCATCATGATCTGGATGAGGGGAACAAGTGCAGCCTCAGTCAGTTTGCAGATGACACCAAAATGGGTGGGACTGCTTATCTGCTTGAGGGTAGGAAGAGTCTGCAGAGGGATCTGGACAGGCTGGATCAATGTGCCAAGGCCAATTGTGTGAGGTTCAAGAAGGCCAAGTGATGAGTCCTGCACTTGGATCAAAACAACTCCATGCAGAGCTACAGGCTGGGGGCAGAGTGGCTGGAAAGATGCCCGGCAGAAATGGCCTGAGAGTGCTGGTTGACAGCAGCTRAACATGAGCCAGAGTGTGCCCAGCTGGCCAAGAAGGCCAATGCCATCCTRGCCTGTGTCAGCAATAGTATGGCCAGCAGGACYAGGGCAGWGATTGTCCCCCTGTACTCAACACTGCTGAGGCCACACCTYRAGTGCTGTGTCCATTTCTGACCCCTCACTGCAAGAAGGACATTGAGGAGCTGGAGCCTGTCCAGAGAAGGGCAATGGAGCTGGGGAAGGGTCTCGTGAGGAGCARCTGAGGGAGCTGGGGATGTTTAGCCTGGAGAAAAAGAGGWTCAGGGAAGACCTTAYTGCCCCTACAACTGCCTGAAAGGAGGTTGTAACCAGGTGGGAGCCAGGCTCTTGTCCCAAGTAACAAGTGACAGGACAAGAAGAATGGCCTTGACTTCACCAGGGGAGGTTTATTTTAGGTATCAGGAAAATTTCTTCACTGAAAGGGTTATCAAGCATTGGACCAGGCTGCCCAGGGAAGTGGTTGAGTCACTATCCATGGAAGTTTTCAAAAATTATTGAGCTATGGCTCATGAAGTGGTGRTTTAATGATTTAACATGGTGGTAGTGCTGGGTTGACAGTTGGAAGTGATGATCTTAAAGATCTTKTTTTAATCTTAACAATTCTATGWTTCTATGATTTCAATTCTTTTAAATTGTTTTTCAGTCTCACTGTGCCTGTCCAGACTCTGCTAGGTTTCCTACTCAGCTGCAGGCTTTTTGTAGCCTAATCTTAGGACTTACCCTTAAGTCTTTGATAACTTATTGTATGATAAACTTTGTAATTGATTTCTTGGTTTTGTGAAATATRTGGCTAAAGGGTGCCTCCAGGAGGAGCTGTTGTACCTGTAAATTTAGAGAGATAAATTTCAATTTAATGGAACTTTCATCAGGTTATGCTGTAGCTATCGCAGTACAGATAGTATCATTTTTATGATGTGACACTGTCCAGAACAGTAAGCAAGACGTGAAAAATAGGTGACTGATGTGTCTGTGACAGCTGCTACATACTCCAAATTTGGCATCCGGTTATGTAATTTCCATAAAACACCATTACATATTCCTTCTCCCACATCTGGGATATATGACCTCTTAAAAGACAAATGCAATTAGAATTTCAGAAATTGGCAGTTGCCTCGAAGACAAAAGTTTGTTCTTCTGAGAGGAAACTAAATGCATGCACAATATTGTATCTCATAATTGAAAATTTTTGAGTGGCTTCCATTAAATATAACGTTAAATAAACAATTCCTGATGGGCTCCATTTCAAGTAAGAGAAGAACTGGGACATCAAGGTTTGTACCTTTACCTTAGCAGCTGGTTATATATATACTGGTGCTAGTGTAACTTCAAGGAAAGATGTATTAAATGAGACAATCCATCACCGTTTTGCACTGTGTTGGTTTTGCTTGGCCTGGTTTTTGGTAGCAGGGAAGCCACAGAGATGGCTCTGTGAGAAGTTGCTGGAAGCTTCTACTGAGTCCAGCAGAGCCAACCTCTGATGGCTCTGAGGATGGACATGGCACTGGCCAAGGCTGGGCCAGTTGGAGATAAAGGGAATGCCTCTGTGATAACAGAGTTAAGAAGAAAATCAAAGCAAAGGGGACACATTTTTTTTTCCTAGCCAAAGAGGAGGAGGTGAGAACATGTGAGGGAAACAACACAGACACACCCAGGGCAGTGCAGAAGGAGGGGCAGGAGCTGCTCCAGGCACCGGAGCTGAGATTCCCCTGCAGCTCCTGGTGAGGAGCATGGAGGAGCAGTGGGGCCCTGCAGCCCATGGGGCCCACGGGGGATCAGAGATCCACCCACAGCCCATGGGGCCCACGGGGGATCAGAGATCCACCCACAGCCCATGGGGGATCAGAGATCCACCCACAGCCCACGGAGGATCAGAGATCCACCCACAGCCCATGGGGATCAGAGATCCACCCACAGCCCATGGGGATCAGAGATCCACCCACAGCCCATGGGGATCAGAGATCCACCCACAGCCCACGGGGGATCAGAGATCCACCCACAGCCCACGGGGGATCAGAGATCCACCCACAGCCCGTGGGGAGGTGCCCACGATGGACAGGGTGGATCCTGGAGGGGGCTGTGATCTGGGGCAGACCCATGGAGAGAGGGGGCCCTGCTCCCAGGCTGGAGCAGCCTGGCCTCGGGGACTGCACCCAGGGATGAGTGACCCACGGCACAGCAGCTTTGGGAGGACTGTCTGACCGTGGAGGAACTCACATTGCAACAGTTTTGGGGCAGTTGCTGCTCATGAGATTGGACCCACGCTGGAGAATTTCACAGAGAACTGTCTCCCGTGGGAGGGACCCCACGGCACAGCAGGGGAAGGACTCCTCTCCCTGAGCAGTGGAACAAGATCTCGGTGATGAACTGACCAAACCCCCCATACCCTGTTCCCTGCACTGTTGGTGGGAAGGAGGGAGGGGCTGGGGCAAGAACGGTGTCTTAAAGGGCTCATTTTACTTCTCATTTTTCTYCTCCTCCCAGCTGTGACAGGGTTGAGCGAGTGAGCAGCTGTTGTGGGTGCCTGGAGTTTGGCCACTGTCAGACTAAGATATGCACCAAATAACTATTTCTTTCTTTTTATTTGTTTATACTGTCCTTGCATAATGTTGTTTTTTTTTTTTCCCTTCCCCTCACTTAAAAAAATCTAACAAACCAAGCCATGAACGAGTGTACACGTATAAACAATTTCGGTCAGTGTTCCTGACTTTTTATCGTTTCCACTGAATAGAGACATGAGAGAGGCAAAAAATACCAGTGTCTGGCAGTTGGGAATAGCAATAGGAAGCAGAATTTTAGCAACAATCACATGYACTTTTATTCCATGTCTCTCTCCTAAAATATGGGTGAAGGGCAAGATGGTTTAGGGAAGGTTATATACAGAAATATACAGTTATATACAGAGTGCCAGACTGGCATTCTCCAACTATCTCCTTTTGATTGTTCTCTAAAGGTCATTTCCAGTTTGCTCAAGTTAATGCAGCCTSCACGCTAAGCTGCAGTTAAGAACGGTAGCAGCTTCCCGATTGTCTCTCATCAATATCTTGCACTGTGTGACACCAGCAAAGAGCTTTGTACACTTTCTCTACCAGTAAAGAGCTTTATTTTCCTTACGGTTGACATAGTTTGGCTTGTAATATCAATCATTAAGAGAATTTTTATTTGCATAAAGAGACATCTGCTTTTCTCCTCTCCCTTTTCAGAGCTGACTTTGATGATTCTGCTACTTATTCAGCAGTTGCAACAAATGTCCACGGTCAGGCATCAACTAATTGTGCTGTGATTGTGCGAAGTAAGTCCTATTTCATATTTAAAACAATAAGTAAATAAATTTTGCTCATCGAATTGACTGTTTCTTKTATGTTTATTTATAGGGTTCAGAGAGGAAGAAGAGCCTCACCCAGCTGCACTAATGCCGTTCCACTGTAAGCCTTTTTTTTTCTATTTGCTAAGAAAATTTATGTCCTCTTGTCARAGTAATGTTCTACAGATGGGAAAACTGGATACAACTTGCTTCTTCTAACTCTGCTTTCAAAGCATTCAGTTACAAAAGGAGCTGTCCAGCTGCTCTTGCTTTCCCMGTCAAATTTCTAAATCAGCATACAGTGTAACTGAAAGCTCCGTGTCCTGCTCAGATCACACACTAATCTGTACCAAGTACGATTTACTTGTACTCAAAAACGTTTGCATTTTCTCATAGTGCCCATGTCCTATGATGTTTGCTTCACCCACATTGATGTCCAGTTTCTGGAGAAGTTTGGWGTCACTTTTGCAACTGAAGGTGAAACACTGACCTTGAAGTGCTCTATGTTGATCACTCCAGAGCTGAAAAGACTACGACCTCGTGCTGAGTGGTACAGAGATGGTAAGTTGTTACATTGAATAGAAGATACCTGGAAAATGCTGGAGGAGATACTGAGGACACGGGTCAGGTTTAGGGAATCATGTTCTCAGAAAYAAATTTGGAATAGAGCAAAAATATATCGCTAGTTGGAATTTATAGTCCTGCACTCTCAATTAAGTAAGTTGGTCATTATTTTATTGAACACACATTTATAGCAACAGAAGGCAGCCTCACATTATCTGATAGCACAATARTTAGAACATTTACTTGGTAGAGATCCAAAGTGAATTCTTAGATTTCACAATGATTCATAGTTGAATACTGTGACCACTGAGCTTAAGGGTACTACAGGGCAGTAAATTAAAGTTTGAAGCACTGAAGCATAAGTGTGGGTCTCCAATCTTGCTCCAGTATTTATTCTAAATTTTKTATTAAAATCACATGAATTTGTAGCTAGGAAATCCTTATAGGAGCCAGGCCTGATACCCACCTGTTTGCTTTGCTCTTTGTGTGCCATGTTGGTAGGTTTCTTACCTTGTCTCTTTTGTCAGTGAAAACCTGTGTTGTGCCAGGTGAAGCAGCTTCACCATGAAGTACTCAAAATAACATCTCTAAGGGTATCATACACTGGGGTGGATAGTACACAAACCCTGGATGAGTAGTGTTTGTTCACTGCTCCAAAAAAGGGGTTTGAAACATAAAGTTAGCTACTCAGAGCTTGATGGAGAGCAGCCTGTTGTAGATATTTAGCCCACCACTTTTCACCAAYCACCATCTCTGTGTAGGATTCTTAAGTAATTATTCTACCTGAAGATTTAAGGAAAGCCTTGGTTATCTGTGAATGGTTAGACCTTTCCCAAAGGGACCATGTTTGAGAATGCTGGCCTTTCAAGAGTGATGTTTGGACTAGCCCTGAAAAATTTGGTGGAAATTTCCATACAGGAAAAAATGTGATGAATTTGCTAAGAAATGACAGTAAGATTAATAAGGCAGTCAAGAAAATTCAAGATTAGGGAACTCAGCCAAAGACCACTTTTGTTTCTGCTTCTTATGCCTTTTATTTCATCTACATCATGGTTTACATTGATTCACATCTGGTCCTTCACAGAAAAAGCGTTACTTTCTCTTTCATTCSCTTTTGTCTATCTTTGTGAATACTTCATTGTGATGAACTATTAGATGTCACCAAAGTAAAAAATATGAAATAATAAAATGGCTTTTTCTGTTTGCTGAATAACCTAAAATCCAAGGCTGATCCTTGGATCCAGATTCTGTTCCCACTGAAGCATACAGGAATTTTAATATGCACCTCAGGATTTTTAATGACTATAAATAATCATTCACTTGGCTCTCAGATAAACTATCATTTTCACGGGCACCTTTACTTTGTCTCCTACTAGGCACAGTTTCTCAAGGTGCCAAATCTCTCGAATTTTGTGTTTCAAACTGCAGCTAAGAAGAACATCTGATTTTCAAGGGATGCCCAATATTGTTCCACTTCTCATCAAACATGAAATTTTTTTTGGCACTATAAACAAAAGATCATGAAATTTTCTCTTTGTGCCTTCACAATGCCAAGATAATTCCTTCTTGATCTGTAACAATAATATGCTCTTTGTTTTCCCCTTATTTGACTTAATAAATCCTTATCCATGTAAACTTAGATGAACTCTTGGTCTGTTTAAAGCAAATAGGTTTTTTGCCAGGGAGTCAGATAGGTGTTCATCCCATGCTTCTATTTATGTCACGGGAAATAGGATTCTACAAACAAGCTTAGATTGGTCCTTCATTACAAATGCATGGATCACAATATTTCCAAGAGGTGTACAAGTGGCAGAACTTGTTTCCAAACACAGCAGGAATTCATGCACTATGAACTTTTGTTATGTGCTACCGTTGCCTGTGTTGAATCTCTTGAGAGCTGCAGGCAATGAGTAAATATAAGCAATGAGAAGTTAATAATTTGTTCAACATCATGTGCTTTGGACATTCTGGTTCTTTTGAGAGGCAATATTTAATTCTACTCTTGCAAGAAGACAAACTGTACTCTTTCTAATTTTTTTCAGTTTGTTTTAATCAAATAATAGCAACTAAAGCCCTGGGATGGATATGTATGATTTACTCCTAATAATTATACACAGGAGAAATATGTGTTTATCTAGCATAAATAAGCTTCACATTAGTGAGTCTTATTGAGGGTATCCAGTAGACTCCTAGGGGCATATAAGTCAGCTCAATCAAATCCTCCAAAGTGATTTGGGATTTCACAAACATGAATAAGATGCCTATTATTCATGGCCCACGTAGAACAATTTAGGATASTGAAAGAACCATTTATGATACTGAAAGAACTAAATCAAAACAATACTTCAGGAACATATATCTAATATGGACATGAGTTCAGCTGATAGCAAGATCTTTTTGTTATTGATCTCTAGTGTAATATAAAAAGTATGAATCTATATACACCAGCATTCTTCTGTAATCTACTGTAATCTAGAATAAAATAATTGGCTTCAGAAGGAAAGATCATGGAGTGAAGAACCTAACTAAAATTCATCAGAACAAAATATATGATAAAAAATTAGTATATAGTAGGTCCTCACTCTCTGTATGAATTTTCATCAAAGTAATGTAACATTAGGAAAATTATCTCATGTACAAAAAACAGCATATGAGGCTTGAAACATGCTGTCTCTGAGGTTTAGTCTTCTGAAGGTTTGTTCTTTGCTAAATTCTGAGAGAAGTAACAGAGTACAACACTTAAATAAGCTGTGAATAAGAACCTGCAATATTATTGTGATGGCAGGTATGTGAATACTTGTTCTATTAGAACTTCTAAATATGTTTGAGGCCTCCAAAAGGTGCTCTAAATGTCTTGCTTGGAAAATCATTCATTCAGACTGCATTGGAGAAAGGACTTCTGCTGATTTGTGGTGGATCTTTGGCCTTGTGTGAGGGTGAGAAATTCTTCTGCTCTTACCAAACACAACAGGCTCCTCAATTTCTGGTAACAGATACACACAAAGAATAGAAATGGGTGATTCTGGTCTTAGTAGCATTACAGGCTTGTCTATAATTTCTGTGTGTTCAAACTAAGGTGGCTACCAATCCACTGAAGCTTGGAGTCTGAATAACTGACCAATTTTTCAGAGATGCTGGTCAATCAATTTTGTTTTTATTGCTTAGGATTTTACACAGGGCTCATGGATTGGTTAAAGTTGTTGGGTGAAGGTATTTTCTGATTGAATTTAAAGTGCTTCGTGTCTCTCTGCATAAAGTCTGAGTACCATTGTGACATGCATGACAGAAAGGGGACACTTAGGTTATCTAGGTAAGGATCTCATGGGAAGGAATGTGATCAAATTTACTTCTCATCAAACTACTGCATGCTTAGCTCATTATGCAATTTCCTGCTGCAAGTTTTAGTAGCCTGTGTCTTCCACATGCTTTATAATCTGAATATCTGTCATGTTTTATACCTTCTTATGCAATTCAGCTAGTAGTTGAGAACACTCATTCCTTTGCAATTGTTTGAGTATCTGCTCCAAAATGTGTTTAAGCAATAGAATAATAAACATTCATAGATATTCAGATCTTTTAAATGCAGTTTGCTGCATTGATTACAATAAATTCATATTTAATAGGTCTTAGGGAGTTAAAAATCAAAAATAATCTAATCAGCTATTTAAAAGGATGATATGAGAAAGTCCCTTGGCTAGCATAAAATAYCCTTTTAATTCTTTTGCTCTGGTTTCACTAAGCAATCAGATTAATGTGCATTAATCATGGGTCACCACCTCTCACCTTTGAGAGATTTAAATTTAATTTTATTCAATACTCAACAGGCATGACTTGAAGCTTTAAGTTTGATGTATATTTATAGCAGTTTTCAGATTAATCCAAAATCTAGTTTTTAAATTCTGAAGAAAAAATTGAGTAAACCGACATTTGACCTGAACAGGAAGCAAAACCTATTAAAAATGAAACTAGGTTCCACCCTGCATTCATTATAGGCTATGGAAGATTTTTGTGTCAAAACTTTTAAATGTGGGCAACATTTTTGTCTCTCAGCGTATTAAAAATTACAGTGAAAAGAATTTTTTTGTTGGCACTGCATAGGGTCGTATCAGACCTCATGTCACTGATCAAATAACTTTAGAGAGATGCAGCTTACTCTCTTTAGGGTTTTTATACCACTAGAGCACTATAATTCTGGATGAAAGAGGCATAAATAAATAAATAAATAAATATTAGTTTTTGTCCCTGGTTAGCAGAGAACTGCACTAGGATGCAGGTTGTTCAGGCAGCACAGTAACGTATCTGATGGGTCTTCTCTTCCAGACGTGCTGATAAAGGACTCCAAGTGGACGAAGACATATTTTGGAGAAGGCCAGGCAGCTCTTTCCTTTACTCATCTGAACAAAGATGATGAAGGTTTATACACCCTGCGCATGGTTTCCAAAGGTGGAATCAGTGAATGCAGTGCATACCTGTTCGTGAGAGGTAAACTTTTAATCTGTTTCTTGAGGAGAAATTAAAAAGAGCATTGTAAAGTTCAGTCTTATTAAACAATCTCATGTAATGACAGAAGTACAAAAAAAATTTAGCCCTTTGTTATTTAATTTCTATGCAGTAGTTTGTAGTAGAAAAAAAACCAATCATCTTATCTGAATGGGGAGCTTTAAGAGGAGCATGATTCTGAGGATATTGTGTTTCCTGAAGAACCAGAGAAACCATTCCTGTGAAGAAACAACTTGTTTCTTTCCTTGTCATCTCCTTTCCTGATTGCATATTATATTAGGAAATAAACCTCTTTGCATACAGTCAGTCCTTACTATGATGGTTTCAGCTTAGAGCTTTGGGTATTCTCGCATTTTGTGTTTGGTCTTAGGGATTTGTGCAGGAGAAAGCAAAAGAAATATTCCCACTACTATGCCAGAAAAATGTCATGTCATTAACCAGAAAAAAAGAAGCAAAGTAAGAAATTAGCTGGCTCAAGAAATGTAGTTTTCACAAGAGACATAGATAAAAGGAGGTAAATGTATTAAAATAGAATAAAGGTCAGAATTCTCATCACATTTCCATGCACAGCTCTCAGTAAAGTGAGAAGGAGCTTCCACATGCACCTGTGAGCAGAACTTAGTATTCACTTCTATGTTTTTTTGTTGAAAGATGAAAATATTTCTGATTGAACAGTTCTTTCACTCTTTAATTACAATGGACAACATTCCTGATTGGGGCAAACTGAGACAGCCCCTCTGAAGCCACTGGAGCTGTATTAATTTTAAACCTTGCTCTTCTTGCAAACATATTGGAGCATATGTGAACGGAAGGAGTGTCATGCGGAGAGCTTGGGTGGAGTAGAGAAGGTGAATGTCTTTTTCAGGTGGTTGAGATCCAACTTGCCCACAGGACTTCAGTGCAGGGGCTTCAGTGCAGTTTTGCAGAATGTGTTGAACAAGCCACCCTGGTACCCTGCTTTCATTAGAAACAAAAGATTTTTTATCTTTGATTTACTAAAGATTTTTATGTCCAGATTATCTTCCAAGACAATACTCTTGTGAAAAACACTGACTAATAGGTAACAACTTTCTTAGATGTTTTTGTTGTAGCAATGGGTCAGTTTTAGGTACCTCTCTTGCCCATTTTATACTATATTTGATCCATTTGCATGCACGGGACCCAGGCCTTGAGCAGGGTTTTCTGGAGTCTCTAGTGCTGTCTGTTGGCCATTCTCTTGCCTTTTTTCATGTAAGCTGTGAATTGATACTGAACACAAACTACTTCACAACTGACTGGGGTTAGACTCTATAAATTTAGACTCTGTACAGGGTGGGGTTCTTTTATTATATAAAACTTCCTTTGAAGGGAGAGAACTTTATCTATTAGATTTCATTAGGACTTGTGGGTCCAAATTAGTCAACATCTCTCAAAATGAAGCCACAAAAGGGTATCCTAAATGTAGTATTGTAAGACTATAAATAAAACATAGAATTATAAATGTTCCAGGAGTTTGCAAACTTTTTATTCATTAAGAGGTTTGTTTTCCTCACCTCCGTGTTCTTTACAGAGTACTTTGGTCTGACTAGTAACACACTGAGTCACAGCTTTCAGTGTGACAGAGCATCAAAAACACATGGGTGGGTTAAGCTTTTAATTCTCATGAAAAACAATAGGTGTTTGATGCCTAAACAGCTTTTCTGTCCTCGAAAGTATTCCTGAACATTTTTTCTTTATAAAAATATAGACATTATTGCCCTGAAGCATCATTGCAGTGGATTAGTATGTCATGAAATGTGGGGGCTTCCATTCACATAAACAAGTAGCACAATGAATTGGGCGTCTTCCCTTTGCCTTTTTGATGTATTTCAGAAGAGCTGGGGTCTAAAATAAAACTGATTTATTTTTCTTTGTGGTCCAGATGCCGATGCATTGATCGCAGGAGCACCAGGGGCACCAATGGATGTTAAATGCCACGATGCCAACAGAGACTATGTTATTGTTACCTGGAAACCACCGAACACAACCAGCGAGGGCCCAGTTATTGGATATTTTGTTGACAAGTATGTAAAMATTAGCATTTATTTTATTTTGTTTGTTGCCAGAAACATGTATATACTGAAGAGAAAAAAGAATACCTTTATATCTTTTCAGTGTGTGTGTTCTTTAGATATATTGTTACAGACACTTGGCACTGGAACTCAGTTATACACTGTGTTAAATTACTAGATTGTTCCATGGCAAACTTTTAGCCCAGATGATTTAGTACTTTCACAGACAATTCTGGGCACAGTCTGGGAATTAGCAGGGGCTGGAGGCCATTCCAAGTAATATTTGCAGGCAGACACATTTTATCATACACTTAAAATGTTCAATAATATGGATGTGGGCACATCAGAGAATGAGCCTTGACAGTATTTAATTTATAAAAGCTAGAATCCGTGGGCATCTCGAATTGGATTTAGTCTCTTTAATCTCTATACTGCAAAAGCTGAAATCTAGGAGTTATTACATTATCTTTTTACTTCTTTCTTAAATGTAGTACATCAGGAGCTCAAGGCCTGGACTCCTGGGAGCTGGCAGTTTATATCAGACTGGCACGCCTCTGTCCTTCAGTCAGCTCTGCACTTTGCTGGGGTTTCACTCAGTGCAGGCAGCTGGCAAGCAGGGGATCCAAGCACTGTTTTTCATGTCTCTTCCACTGAAGTGAATGCTTGTTCCTTGTAGTCAGAGCAGAATATCTGATCTTTAGTATCTAAAACTGTCAGTCAGCAGAGCATTACTGAAATGATTTTATAATGTATACTGCTCTGCACTTAAAAGCAAAATTTGCAGCTTTGTTGCTATTTGTTACCCTGTCATTTGGTCTAGTTCAATGATAACTGTCTGGGAATAGCTGGAAAAATATTGGTTTATGAATGGCATTCAGCATGAGGAAATTAACTTGAGACCTGGGGACTCCACCATCTATATCCAATTTGTGCAGTGCATAGATCATAGGAGTATTCCACATATTTTGTGTATAATCTGGTCAGATGTGCCTTTTGACACATTGCTGCAGTGCCAAGGAGCCTTTGATCATGACACGACTTTTTTTCTGGAACTGTCAGGGCAAAACAGAATCTTCTACACAAAATTTTATAGTAGTAGGACACAAACTGTATATGCACACACAAAGCAGTCAGTATGAGGACATCACTGTTTCTTGATGGCTCCTATACTCTGTGGCCCAGCCATTTTGGGAGGGAAAGCCACAAAGAAGTTTACTTGAAAATGTGACAAGGAAGGGTTGGAAAAGTTTGGGTGAATCTTGCAAATTCAGCATGTTCTGTGGAATATTAAATATAATAAAAATGAAAGTGAATAATTTATTCTTTCTATGGAAAGGAAGAGAACTAAACAGAAGTGAAGCAGAGATATTTGAAAAGGCCAAAAACTATGGAAGAAAAATTATCTTTGTATTATGAAAAAAAATATGAAGAGGGTGGGAATTGGTTCTCTGATCAGAGTGTATAAAGTGTGTGACTTTTGTTAATGAGATGTATGGTTTAGCTCCTCAGCTTAGCAAAGGTGCCTTCTGTGGTTCTGACCTGGTGTGTGTAACATGGGGCAGATTTACTGTGAGATGATGCTGACAAATGCTGTCTTCTGTTCCAAGATGTGAAGTAGGTTTGGAAAACTGGGTCCAGTGCAATGATGCTCCCGTGAAAGTCTGCAAATATCCTGTGACTGGTCTTTATGAGGGACGGTCTTACATTTTCCGTGTGAGAGCAGTGAACACAGCCGGCATCAGCMGGCCTTCTCGACCTTCAGAACCAGTTGCAGCACTTGATCCCGTTGACCTGGAGAGAACACAAAGTAGGTTATTCAGGGCTTCTTTTATTTTTTATTTTTTTAAATTATTTAAGAATCTGTTCACCCAGTTAATCTAAGGAGTAGAGTTTATTTGTTCCTTTGATTGAATATCTCACTACAGACTGTGAAGTAGCCCTATGAGAGCTTCTCCATGAATAGAGTCAGCCACCTTGCTCTGGGGGTAGTTTTATTGATTTAGCCTGGTCCTAAACCCCTGTGAAGATTCTRTATATCATGTACTTGCACACGTTCTGTTTTGTGTGCTCCTTTTAGTCAGCAGGGAATTAAAGTAATTATGAATACTTCAGAGCACAGCCCCAATGCTGCCTGTGAAATCTGAGTTGAATATGCAGTTTCCTTTACATATGTTTTACATAAGTGTGCATACTTTATGATAAATTCCTATAACAAAAGTAGAGTTCATGACACAATTGTTTACTAATCTACCTCAAAATCAAATCCATCTGCTGTGACTATGACTTGCTTTTTAGCACATCTTTAAATACAACTGTCTTATCATTCCCTGTTTTCCTATGAAAGTGAACAAACCAGTATATGACTTTGTGTTGACTCTATCTGGGGAAAAATTTAATTACATTACAGAAATTGAGGTATACAGGCTTTTGAACAGGTGACAAACAGTAATTTGCAAAATTTGTAAATACGTTGCACTAGTTCAAGAAACTAATTGAATATTTTAACAGCTATCCATGTGGATGAAGGGCGAAAGATTGTGATCAGAAAGGATGACCTTGAAGGTATGTAGCATTTCTGCAATTTCAGTCCATCTGCTGATACTCCAGGAATTTTGCATTATAATTAGAAAGGTAATTCGAATTTCTTAGTAATTTCTTGAAAAGAAATCTATCTAGTGACTAAAGCCTCTATATAAATAAATAAAGACATATTCATGCAAGGCTGAGAGAACTCAAGTGAAAGGTGAGGTCTAAAAGGATGGAGAACATCACACTCTCAAAGGCAGAACTTTTATGGTGTGTCAACAGCGTTTCTCACCTTTTTGCTTTGACTAGTGCTAAACTGAGTTTCAATGGCTGAACATCTCATTTGATTGCCCATATTTCCCCTCTTCCTAGCCTTCTGGGAATTAAGTATAGTTTTTTCTTGGACTCATTTTGATGATCTGAGCAAGTTATAGCCATTCTCATAAAAAATTATGTGATCCATCCCAATTCTTTAATTAATACATCTACCTGAATAGAAAGGTTATTAAGATTAAGGTTTTAGACTAAATAATGTTTTTCCTCAGGAGAATTAGAGGGATCACTGACAACTTTTGAAATAAAGTCTGAATTTCTTCTGGTTTTTGTTGCTTATTTATGGGATAATTTGTTTTTAGGCTTGAATAATGATCTTCTTTTCACTTAAACTGTTAAAATTGTTAACTATAATGGCTCAACATGAAAAAAAAGTCTGTCTGCTCTCTTCCACAAAGGTTATAAAGCTGTAACTCCAATAATAACACATTAAAAGAGAAATCACCTGAGACCAGATGCAGTTTGAGGGAGAATCAGACATTAAATGCTTTTCCCAGTGCATGGACCAGACAGATGATGTTCCTCTATTTTTACAATAGTCCCCTAAATGAATTGATATGAGTATTATGAGATTAGAGGCATATTATAATTGTCTTGATTGGCTTCACAGAACATTCTCCTGCTCTCTGGATTGCCTTAAAATGATCAGGTGCAGCAAATGGCCACTCTGGCATTGGCATAAATAATGATATTTGGATTTCTGYCACATTAATGTGCATATTTAATAAAGTATGAATTCAAATATCAGTCTTTATGTAGATCATTGCTTTCATCTACAAGATTGGAAACTTTCTGAAAGATCATTCTCAAGGATCACAAAAGGTTTTCCTTTTTAGTGCAAGATGATGCTCCATTCTGGGAACCATTTTGTTCCACCATGTTATATCATTACAAAGTATGGGAGCTTTGTTATTTTCAAGAATGTAAGAAAACATGTTGAGATTTAGTTATGTGAAATCAGTCGGAAGCCTTTTGTCTTTATATTGTGAAAGATTCTTGTAACTTTCTTGACTATAAGTCAAAATTTCRTGTTAAACTAAGTTGATGTGTTTCATGCGCTTTTCTGAAAGAAAAGACAAACAGTTGTAAAAAATTCATATATAGAAAGCATTGTGAGAAATAGATTTTCATTGGATATGTCAGTTTGTTTTGAAAATGTCTGGTTTTGATTTGGRAAATATATAACATTGGTGTACATTTTGAGCCTGGTTCATTCTACAGATGTTTATAAACTGTTAAAATAGCACTGCTGTGATTTAAAGATTATTATTGGAACATTTTTCTCTTTTTTAAAGACAGTCTTAAACATTTAGAGGATATGTGCTCTTTTCTCACCTGAGAAGGAGAAAAATTTACTTTCAAAAAACAAAGTGCTTTTTCCTTTCTCTATCACAAGCCATAAAAATAAAATTTTTAGGTGTCTGCTAAGTTGCTGTTTCTGACCCATTACCATGTTGAAGCTTCTTCAGGGCTGTGTAGCTGTGCCTGTGCAGAGGTCCATCACAGGTCCATCACAAGTCACTCTCCTATCTAGTGCTGTTTTATCCCACTGTACTTCCTCGGATACCAGATACTGGCTTTTTCTCATATTGCAGTCAATAAGGAGGACCACAAAARGTCGAGATGAATTCTTCCAGCCTGGCCCAGGGTAGGCAGGTTCTCTCTAACACTCCTGGTAACTCTGCAGAGTGAGTGGGGAGARGGGTTTGATCAGGACACACTACTTGGTGGAGCGATCAGAGGGCTGGTGACATATTTTTATCTCTGATTCATAGATTTTAGAAGTGCTTTGGAYTATGCAACTGGTAAAACCACCATGTTATAGGATATATTGCTGATAGGTTCTGCTCCTTTTTTTTTGCTTTCCTCTTAGTTTTAAAGGCGCTTTTCTCWTTGCACTTCCAGCTATTTTTCCTATTCTAATTTCTCATAATAACTTGTTAGTCTTCTGTCTTTGAGCAAAAAATCTTGTGTTTGCACATTGTGAATAGGGATTTTACTAGCAGACTGAAGTAATTCAAATGTGATCAAAGGAAAAAGTGTGAAAAATGCACAGTTTCAGGGAGCATATTTAACTTTTACTGAAAAAGTATGTAGCTAGCTTTTAATAGTGGAGTTTTATTTATCAAAATTTAATTGGAGTGATCAAGTGAACTGCACAGATGATATCACAGCCCCTAATAGCTGAACATCGCAGTGCAGGGTGGGAAAMTTGAATCAGAAAGATGAGCCGTAACACAAATGCTGACCCAGGAGTTAATCTGCTGTTTAACACTTGCTACATTTATTAATCTTACAGGGGATGTTCAGATTCCAAGCCCTCCCACCAATGTACATGCTTCAGAAATCAGCAAAACATATGTTGTACTCAGCTGGGATCCACCTGTTCCCCGTGGCAGGGAGCCACTGACRTATTTCATTGAGAAGGTACTGTACCTAATAGTGGTGTTCTTTTTCACTGCTGTGTGCAATTACATTCAACCCATTTTCAGAACTACAGAATAATAACACTCTTTCTGTGGTCTTGCATGATTTGGAGGTGGGATATTAAAGAAGCATGGGTAATCAGATGTCTTACTGCAAGATTTAATGAGCGTTGGAATTCAAGGTCCAGGGAAAAKGATTCCCCTATGCTATTTGGTTACYRCTGKCKAAAATGGGAACTAACTATTTATATAAAGTAGCACCTTAAAAAATAGAAAAGAAACCTCTGTAGTTTTTGCAGWCCTACARGCAAGATTGCAAGTTTTCAGTCTTTTTGTATTAGAGGAAGGTTTCTGTTAGTCCTGTGGTGGAGCAAGGAATAAACAGTAACTCATAATTTGATCCTCACTTTTTGCAAGCTTACAGMACCCTCTACTATACACTGACATTTCCAATTTATCCCCTGTAAGGTCAGCAAAGAGGCAGATGCCTGTCTCAGGTTCACTGCTCCCTGGTGCTCCTATGGCTGCCTTCCTCTTTTTGAATTGAAAGGAACTTCAGTGTTCACAGTAGAAGTTTGTACTTTACCCACCTAAGTGAATAAAATTTGGATAAATCTGCCCCTGAGGCAGATTTCTAAATTATATTGGATTACAGCGGTTTGTTACAAACTTTTCCCAGTAGGTAAAATGGGCCTCATACCTGACCTCTAAAACACTTACATGTCAAGCTTAGTTTTTATGAATTATGCCTCTAGCATATGTCCTCACTTAGCAATCCACAAACATTAAATGTGTCCATAAAACTGCCACACATTCAATTTGCATCTTGAATATTGTAACRGCCTTTTCTCGGGCCCTTACTCTGCAGGTTTTTTTCTTCTCACATCTCAAATTCTGCACATTCCTCCACAGTTAATTTCCCAGCCATCCTGTTCATGTCACTCCCATTTTTGCAGACCCCAGCTTGTCTTTTCCCTCTCAGACACACAAAAGAACTCCACTTCAAAAGAAATCCATAGGCCATTWGTGCTTTCTTCATCATCCATTACCTGCTGGATGTTGAAAAAATTGGTGTGAAGACTGCACACTAGTTAAATTTTCCAGCAAGCATGTCCATTTCTCCACTTTGCCTTTTAGATTCAAAAGAAGTAATGGAAATTTCCATAGTAATAAGCATATAGTTTTTCTTCATATGCAATACAATATAATGCTGTCCTTGCATTTATTCTCATTTACATATGTCTTTTCTTATCTATACATTTCARGAATATTGATGTAAGGATTTTGAATGAGGTCTTGTCATGGAAATACCTTGTTAGTCCCACAGTATGCAGAAAAAAACCCAGATAAAAAGCTCAGAGGTAGATTTCTATTGAGTGGAGACCTTCACTTGGTTAGCTGAATTTCATTCTAAGAATGAATTGGAAAATATATGTTATCTGCTTGTTTTATACAAATAAATTTATATAACTCCAGCAACAACTCAGAAAAGTGACAATGACAATAAAACAAGCCTCAATTAAATGCCAAAGTTACTGAAGGAAAGTGAGAATGAGGACTATTATTACGAACAAGAGCTTTGTTACACTAATTGATATCTGGATCTACAAACTTTTTGCATAAATAACTGATATGAACAGCTTAGTTCATAGATGACTGTTTGTTGCTTTCCACTGTCATCTGTTAATTTAGAAGAGTTTCTAATTATTTTATTTCAAATAAGGTAAAGAAGATCCAATCCTGAAGAATAAAAATGCATTTGTAAAAGTTTCAAGAAATACAAAATGGAAATGCGTTTTCTGTTCTCTTGAAATACTTTTTTTAACTGACAAATCAAACTGCAGAACAAAATGTGATGCTGATTCTTTTTGAAAAGTGGAAATTAATGTTTTTCGTGGCAAAATAATATTTATCTCACATTTTCCAGCTTTTTATTATGAAGAAAAAGGATTTTTTTGTTAAGAACAATAGGTGGGTTCAGTACTTATGAAAAATATTTTGATATATGGACTCCAGCTTTACATTTTTATTATTTATCTATTGTAGGCATCATTATATAAGGGTAGTTTCTAAGCACCCATGAGACATTGTTCCTCCTCTAAGAAGTTTACAGTCTATCATATTTTGTTCCCAAACTCTCTGTTCTAAAGTTTTATAAACATATAATTTATAAATAAATATAAATAATATTTATCWATATTATTTATATTTATTATTTATATATTGATTTATATATAAATAATATATATAAATAAATAATATATATAAACATAAATTTATAAATAAATATGTTTATAAAACATATAATTTGTATGCACCTATCTATGTTTCAAGGATATTTTCTTCAATCTATTTATTAGGCACTTGGGTTTTACCAGAATTTCTGAAAGATTTCATGACTAATTTTTGGTTAGAGTAAACAGTTTATGTGGGAAATCTAATAGACAGCAGACTTCAGTACTCAGAGTACTGATTTACTGGCTCTCCATGTGTGGTTGTGGTGATGATAAGCTCAGCTGCTGCACTGAGAATATTCAAAAGTAATTACTTCATTTGATGAATGCATTTTGGGGACATGACCTTACTCAACAGAATAAATAATGATAAAGTAGTGAGTAAAGTAACATTTCCCTCCCTGCCTTTCTGCGGGATTTGGATTAGGGCTTGTTTGCTTGATTTCAAACCTTTGGGTGTTAAAGTGAGTTTTGCAGAATGTGAGAGTAATCCTTTTGGGACTAATCACAGTTGASAGTCACGGCCCTAAAAGAAGGCTGGCTGTATGCACAAGTGTGCCTGTATTGAAGCTGAGACAGGCAGGGAGACAGTGAGCTATTCAGACCTTTTTGTGGAGTAATGGAATGCACGAGCTGTGAGAATTTGCATATGTTTAARTCAGGCATTTGAGAGTGGTCCTCCTCTCATAGCTCTTCAATAAATTCATGACAGGATGCAATACAGCAATATGCTCATTTTTTGACAGTTCACAGAAATGATTCATGGCTTTTTTTGTTTGTTTGTTTTTTTGTAGTCCATGGTTGGCAGTGGAAGTTGGCAAAGAGTCAATGCACAGGTTGCAGTAAAATCTCCTCGCTATGCAGTGTTTGACCTTGCAGAAGGAAAACCATATGTTTTCCGAGTGTTGTCAGCAAACAAACATGGCATTAGTGATCCATCTGAAATCACAGAACCTATTCAACCGCAAGATACTATTGGTAAGGTATTAATTGTAAGACATTAATATTAAAAACTATTGATATTTTACAAACTGGAAATAGACAACTCTCATTAGATTAGTATAGCTACCATAATAGTAGTTGACTTTATTTGTGTTCAGTTCTGTGAAGGGTTAAAAAAGGACCAAGATGCTAAATTTTAGAGACTTTGTTGAATTTTCCTAGTGATCACAAGGCTCCTTACTGAAAACAAAAATCAGGATAACATTAAATTATTTCTAGTTATTCACTCTTCAGTGTCTTATTAATGTGATGCCAAAAAAGTAGGTTAATCACTAACTTTGATAATTATATTTTTTGGCTCAGGTAATTATATACTACGTAATTCCCTACAGTTTCAGCTAGATAAGGTAGCCTTTCATTTCTTTCTTAGTATTCTGAGTTGCAAATTACTGCTGGTGCATTATTCCTGTGGCATGCAGATAAGTAGATTTCAGGGAATGAGGAAGATACAACTACATATTCAGTGGTGATTTTCCAAATGAAAATGAAGTCTTTATCTTGGGGCCACATTCAAAAACACAAATGAAAATTTAGGGAATTGTTATTCATCTTGTTTTTCAAATATTAGTTTTGCTTTTTCAGTTATGCAGATGCTGCACATAAGAGCTTGATATATTGATAACTGTCACCTTAAGTGCACATATCTTACTAGTACACTTTCTAGTAATATAAAAAATATTTACAGTATCTGATATAACATCRTTAAAAAATATAATCCATACTTTCTGCTTGATCTATAACTACCTGAAAAAGAAAATATTTTACTTTCATATATTCTTGATTTGATGTCTCATTAATGCATATAAATTATTTAAGCCATTCAACATTCCCCAAGGTAGGGAAGAAGAACAGTGTATTTATTTCACCTAGAACAGAAAATAAACTATCCCTTAGGGGTTAATGCAAGATGTTCTGCATAACTCACAGCTTTAAATAAAACACAAAGCAGAATATTCTATTTTAAAGAGAAACTACAGTATTTCCAGAGGCACAATTTGCCACCTGAGCTAAAATATATCAGAAACACTTGGCTCCTTTTAGTTGCCTGCACTTAGTGTCATTTGACATTCTTAAGGGTGACTGAGAAAACTTCATGGGGATGGCAACAATTRCACAGCAACTATAGGTAGTTTATGAGCAGAAAGCAAAGAATGGATGGGACATCCTAAGCCATCCTAAATGGCACTTAAAATTATGCAATTTAATTGAGTGGTAAAAGAATATTCAGTCTGAGATTCTAAATCCAAATTTAGGTGTTTCCATGTAGGTTCTACAGGTGTGGTAGAGAACTCTACTCTCACTGTGGCAATTGGAGCCTGGAAGATGAACTGGCTGATGTTGCCATGAGCCACCCCATGTCACCCAGCTGTGGAGTGTCTGTTTTGGGGTGAGATGAATAATTTTCAGGGCCTTACCAACCATTGATGGAAGGCTCRGTTTAACCAGATGAAGAGGCATCCTTTTCAAATGCTTTCATGTTTGCCATTTCAGAGGACTGCAGTTATTGCCTCTGGAGTCATATCTGACAGCTCCATGAAGAAGTGAAAGATGGTCCAAAATGACCCTAAATTAATTTATTTGTGTAACTGAATTAAGCCCTAGCTCTTTGACTGTAGTGGCAGCTTAAGAATATGTGCTTGYACACACACAGAAAGGCCTAAATGTTGGTACATTTACCTCAGACTGAATCCATTTGATCTTACAAATTTATTGCATAATGTGCAGTAGTGCATTAATTTTTATTTTAATATTGAGTGTCTAAGGGGAAAATATGCTGCCTTTCTTTTGTTTCACACTGCTTGCAGTTCTCTGTAATATAAATCTGAGGAAAATAAAATACCTTCAAAAGGCAAGTAATGGATTCCTCCCTTTATCTGTCATACTAGGCTGAGACATTGCCTTGGTTTCTTACATTAGGAAAGCTCAGATATTTTATAGTGTACAGGCTGCGTGTTGGTTATTACTAAGTTTTTTTTTCCATTTAGATCTCAGTATTTCTGTTTCTGTTTCTGTACATTTATTTGTTTAGATCAATATAATCCAACGATGAACTTTCATTGCATGCAAACTGCATGCTGTAATACATTGGGAGAATGACAGTCAACAGATTAAAGGAATCTTAATCCTCTTTTCTTGATGGTGTGGTGTTCCTGAGGTTGATCCTGGAGAACTGATTCCCAGTTCTGGCTTCTTTAGTCTAGAGGGATGGTTGTAAAGTGGAGACATCCTGTGGATGGCAACCAAGATGACCTGGGCAGTACAGATTGTGACCCATGATGAGGGCTGGATGTACCTGGGCTTGTTTAGTTTGATGACTCACAAATATGATGGTGTCAAACTTCTYAGCATTTTCAAATGACAAATAGAGGCAAGAGCCAAAATTGTAACTTAGTAAGTTCATACTGGACATAACCTTTTAATGCAAAAGGTGCAAGGTGCAAGAGTGCAGTACTGAGAGAGGTTATGCAGGTAAGCTGTGAAATCTCTGCTGTCAGAAGATTTCAAGGCTTRGAGAAACCCGTGACTGACACACAGTTCAGTGCTGTGATGATCCCATTCTCAGTGATAGGATGGACTGAATGATCCCCAGACATCCTTTCCAAACAATGTTCCTATGCTTCTATCACATTCATCTAGATACTTCTAGATAAACTTTTTGACTTCAAATATGTGCTTAAAGCTCATATTTTTTGAATTGGAGCTGCCATCAGTTGACAGTAAGACAGTATTCAGTATTTCATCTCTATAGTTCATGTGCAGTTCTTACTGATGCTACAGGGATATAAGCTATACACGAACCTCTTATTTGAGAGAGAGAGTTTTTGAGAGTGAACATTCTTACATCTATATGCCTTTATCCACATTCATATTTGAAAATATGTATTCCTATAATTGACTATCAGAAAGCATGTATAAAATCATCCAGGTGAGGAGCTCACTTATTCTGAGTACAAAAATAGAAAAATAAATATATTTGTATACACATGTATTTTGAAGATTCCAGACTCAGAGTGAAAGAAATATATTAAAATAACTTTGAGTGAAAGAAATATATTAAAATATATATCAAATAATAATATTAACATGGTAGCAGAAGTCATAGCTGTAGTGATTAAATATGATCAAATTATACAGTGTTTCATCTAGCTCAAATTACTTTTTTTAAAATATATTTTCTAATAATATGTGTTTTATTTCTTTTTCTTAGTTGTCCCATCTGCACCTGGTCAGGTGGTGGCCACAAGGAATACGAAAACATCAGTTGTAGTTCAATGGGATAAACCAAAACATGAAGAGGATTTATATGGCTACTACATTGACTATTCTGTGGTGGGATCAAATCGCTGGGAACCYAGTAACCATAAACCTATTAAATATAACAGGTGTTGATAACATTTCTGGTTTTTTTTTGGAAAGTTTGAAAATTGTAGGATATTTTWAAAACACTTTATGTGCTAAGCCATAGGCTTATAATGGAAGAATATTAAATGWWWATGAAGAAAAATAGTCTGCAGAGTCTCAGAGCTAAGTTTTCCAAATTGCAGGGGAATTCTCCTCACCTTTTTTTTTCTTTTCTCTCCAAGGAGAAATATCTTTTTTTAAGTTTCAAAAGCAGATTCTAGAGATATGATTCTATTGTCTTGGACATAAATAAGCCTCAAATATGTATTTTTAAAGTYTGAATCATATTATGGGGTAAATAGACCTCATTCATACGAGGAAGAATATGAGAAAGGAGAGGCAATTCTAAAGCTTTATCATAGTCCCTGAATAATAGGGCAAAAGGTCAGGCCATTTTTGCTATAAGTATGATGGCAAAAGTGATTTGGAAGCTGGCACTATTGTGCAGGAAAAGCAAGAGTCTCGTTCCAGAAACATCAGAGCTCCCTGGTCTGCTACATCTCTGTTTAAAGGAGAGCAGCCCCTGTTTCTAATTCCCTTGTCATGGTGCTAACACTGTTTGAATTTCTGATGATTTAGTACTCCCTCCTGAAAATATCAAACTTCATTATGGGATTTTTCAAGTAATTTYCTCTGTGAAAATTATACTTATTTTTATTGGAATCACTCACCAAATACAAAGCTTGGATGTGTAGTTTGCATTTTCTGTAACAAGCATGTAATTTTGTTTGATGTATTAAGTCAGTTATTAACTGAGTGACTTTGTATTCTGATGAGTCGTTTTTTCAAGTAGTCAAGGAATTTGATCAAAGAGAAAGCAGAGACTAATTCTTGGCCAAAATGGTTGGGAAAGCACAAAAATATGAAAAAAAAATTTCTTCATATGTGAACATATCTTACAGTAGGATATCTAATATACAATAAGGATCTAGAACCTTTGATCAAAACTGAAAACTATTTTTGACAATAACTATAAAAGTGCCATGAAAAATACTGTTCCTTCCCAGAACAGATTAGAATTTAACAAACCAAAGCTCAGAGGGAATATATTCTATCTGACTTCACCTGCTGGACCTAACAGTCTAATAAGTACTGCGATTTTTTCTCCAGTGTCACATCCAATTATATTGTACTACATTATGTCATTGTATGCAGTTTTCCTCTTGGAAATATTTTCCTATGTGAAAGAAAAGTTGAACTTTTTAGTTAATTCAACGATTTCTTGTTACAGCATAGAATGGTTTCTGTAAAATCTATACTAATATGATGCTATCTTTTCTAACCCAGGTTTGTTGTTCATGGTTTGGAAACTGGAGAGCAATAYGTCTTCCGTGTGAAAGCTGCAAATGCTATGGGACTGAGTGAAAACTCACAGGAATCAGAGGCTGTAACGGTGCAGGCAGCCCTTAGTAAGTGTGATTCTGTACCACTCAGCTCCTTGTTTCTTGAATAAGTCATACATTTTCAGCAATCATCTTCTTTGGTCTGATTTGCTTTAATAGTGTACCCTGCAGCCATCATGCACATCTGCTTAATGATGTCTCTTCTCTGGCATGTGGCTATTCTAGAGAAAGGACATTGTTTTGTAAAAAAAAGTTATTTAGAATGACTGTTTGAAATATTGGCTAAGATGCACTATAGTGACCAGGTTGCCTTTTGCTCCTAGGCTGTATCAAAGAAACTTAAATACTGATTAAGTTAGACAATTAGTTTCTGACTTGGAGTGGTGCAAAACATTTTAACATGCAATCTGGTCCATTTAGAAGAGTCTCAGTAAACTTTATTATTRTGTGGCTGAACCAAACAGAAAATCCCTTTTGTCTGCTCCAGGTTGGAGCACAATCTACCTCTTCTGGTATCCTACAAACAAAATTTCTATTTAAAATCAGTTGTGCAACCTTCAATGGGAAAGATACATGTTGAGTGAAAGGATGAATAATTATTTAGAACAAAAAGTACACAGAACTGGGCTACCATGGYTCAATTTTAATTTCTGGACAGATTCAGTTTCATACTGAAAAATTTAAAATGGGACACCTTTTCCCTATCTGAGTGGCCTCTATGTCTTGGAGAAGACCAATAAACWTACTTGTCAGAAATAATCTTCTAAAAGATTTATAATTCAGAGTGGCTGATAGAAAGTAAATTTGCATGTAACTGACAAAGTTACTCTATTTGATTTTTTTAGGAGGAAGCGTGTCTCATATGGGTAGGTGGTGTGTGGGCACACGCACATTTATCACCACAATGTTGTAAATGCACCTCTTTGTCACTGTGTGTTTTGAAGATGAGGGTTGCATGGGGTATATCACAGAACACAGAACATGTGTGTACACACTTAAGGGATGTGGATGGCTTTTATCCATTTTCATAGCCTTAACAGGAATTTATCAGGACTATTTATAGGTGACTTAACATTAGCATGGCCAGAGTCTTTCTGGAGTATTATTCTAAGACCATTTGCAGGAGTTATGATTATTATTCTTCAATTCTTCTGTTATTCTTCTGCTATGATTACTATTATTCTTTTTTACCAAGAAGTGTCAATAAATACAAAGGCCACATTTTATGGCCTCTTAGTACAACACTACATTTAAAATAAAAAAACAACAAAAGAACAAAAGGTTAGTTCTGCTGATTACTATCTGTTTTCATGGTGCTCACTAGTACAGTCACAAGATCAGGARCTGTACTAAGGTTTTTGCCAATGTATTCTCTTCTGAATGAGGTAAGTTACATTCTCTCAAGTTATAGTGGTAATTTCACTGAAAATATCAGATGAACTTTAGCATCAGGTGCTCAGCTGTACTGGTTGAAGCACCCCAGTCAAGAAAGGGATATCTTTGGGCAGACTTTCAAGTATGGATGACAAATGAAAAACTGCTTGCTAGTAGGAGAGAATTAAAAGATCGGGAAAAGAGTTTTCTTCATGTCTAGGAAGATGCCCTGCTGATATTTCTGCTTCTGCTACTGAAGGGAGTTAACCCATACAGGTAAACTCATGAAGGAAATTACTTTTCTGCCTCAACACAGCGTAAGTTACTGAAAGTCTAAATATCTTCTATTCTAGGGCAAAAAGCAGTCAAAGTGTGAAGAAGGCATGTAATACCAGGATAGGAGGGGAAAACTGTAATGGCCATGTGTCAGTCAGTAACATGACTTAATTTCATTCAAGTTTATAATCTTCCTTCTTTTTTTTTTTTTTTTTTTATTGGATTATTTTTACTGTATTCCAGAAGTATTTGAGCAGCTTATTTCAATCTTTTAGCATAATATTTGGTCTGGAGAACTTGCTGGCCTTACTATTTCCTTACCAAAGATCATCTATTCCTCCTTGCTGCCTTCTGAGAGGGCATAATGTAAGGCAGATGTTTAGAAAGTTCCATGTTTATATCTGGTGATAAAATGAATGTTGGTTAGCAAGTTTACAACTACTTTGTTATCATTATGCAGCTAAGAGCTGCATGAGAGAGTATGCTGCAGAAAACAGAACCAATGTCAAAAATGCTGAGCAACATCTACACTGCAGTGTTTTAGACTCTGTCCTAACTCCCAGGTTGCTTATTTCCTTGTAGCTTGTCCATCATATCCTCATGGTATCACACTTCTGAACTGTGATGGGCAGTCAATGACCCTTGGCTGGAAAGCACCAACGTACAGTGGAGGTTCACCAATCCTTGGTTATTACATCGACAAACGGGAAGCGAACCATCAAAACTGGCATGAAGTCAATTCTTCCCTTATTACCAGGACGATTTACACGGTGAGTATATTTAATCATTGTGGTTTTGGAGCTGATTTGCACTATTTCTTTGGATTATTTTATACAGAGAAATTCTTCAAATACTTCAACAAAACTAGGTAATTCCATTCAGAGTACAACAAGGTTAAGCCTGGGGTAGAGAATCAGTGCCATCCCCTACTATGAAATTCTAATCTGAATGAGGCCATTCAGATGAGAAAAATTTTGAGGGAAAAGTGAAAAGTGTGAAGCACATTTTTCACAAGGAACAAGATGAGCTATAAAATGCTCTACAAACTATTTTCATTAATAATCACTATATGTATCACCCCTGTAGCAACATACAGAGRAAGGAGGGAGGTATTTAGCAGGACAGATAACTGCTCTCTGTAGAACTGGAAACTTGTAAACAAAATGGAGATGTGTTGAGAAAAAAATATAATGGTCCCTGTTCCTACTCTCAAAATCTGCCTTCAGCTTGGAAAATCATGCATATTAATAAACCTAGCCTCATGTCTCATGACCTCTTTTTCAGAGTACAGTTTTGAGTTAATTTACTTCTAGTTGCACTTAAAGTATATTAAATGTTYCTTAAAAGAGGAAAAATTTGGATGTGAACTTCCATGAAGAAAAGTTGGGGAGATAGGATATAGTGAATAATCAATCAATCCGATGCTTTTAAAATTAAGTTCAACCATCAGATTTTATTAACAAACGYTTTATTTCTGCAAGTCAGCAGATTTCTTGTAAACCTTAGGGCAGAAGTAAGTCTTGTAGGTATTTGACACTCAAATTGAAGATAATGATGCAGATGAGCCGAGGAAAAATGTTTCATGCACAGAAGGTAGGCAGCAATACTCAGGTGCATGCTTGCTCATGACTGATTTTATGATTGGCACCTCTGATGCAGCCGACAGAGCATGGATGTTGAGAAGTAAAACAGGATTGACATGAAAGGGCAATACTAAGCAATGCTTTCCACATATTTTTATTTTTAATGCATTTGCAAACAAATGAGTAATGTAAATAAGGAGCCACCATTCAGAATTTAACTGGATATGTAAGTGTCAGTCCTGCCATAACTGTATTCATGACTGAATGGGGCATCTTCATACATTAGTTTGAGTGACTGGAGTCTGAAGTACTGATGGGAAATAAAACCAAGACAGCTTTTAATAACATAGAATATTTTATGACATACTGAAAACAGAGAATGCCCTGAGATATTCAGTGCAGCACTGGGAAATCACTAAAGGTTTAAACTTCTCTGATTAAATAATTCTATGAGAACCCCACAAATATTCTTTCCCTTGATAACCTGGTATTTCAAAATCTTTTTTGAACAGGCTGAGCTGTTATTCTGTCTTTTAGGTCACACTGTATAACACTTTGTCTTTAGGAAATTATGTTTGAATTATTTTAGTGCCTGAATTTTCTTTGATACCTTGTTTWCTTTGGTCTTGTATTTGATGCTACCCCATATGTTTGCTACCATCACATGTATTTTATCATTAAACAAATCATGCMAATATCCTTTTTATCTCATATTTTCAAAGACAACTATTTATTCATGAAAATYTAAAACTGTTTGGTATCTCCACTAGAAGTACTACTCTCAGCTGTCTCCTTCTCTTGAGATGCATGATTAAATATAATTGTGGGAAAATTATTCCAAGGAAGGAGGTGTAGAAGACTTGGGTTTTTGCATTTGGGTGTTATGGAAGAGTAAGGACAGAAGAGGGCTGCTAACATGAGGCACTCTGTGTGTCAAGACACTCATGTCTCTTAGTCTTCTACTTCGTTCTCAAAATCTGAGATGCTGGCGTGGGGACGGACTTATCAGATAAGTCAGGGTTCATTTCCCRGGGATGTTTGAAGAGGAATATTATGAATTCTGCTCATTCCACTGCCAGTGCTTACTTTCTCACTTGTAATGGCAGGTAACATTAAGAGAAAGATGCATACAAACCACGAAATAGTACWGAGAGGTCTTTCCTGGAGTTATATCAGCACATTGTGGAACCAATTGGATTGTTTTATTCTTTTAGTTTCCTGTTGTTTCCTTTTCTTCCTTGGTCAGTCCACTGTGACCTTTGCAAACCAAAACACCATTTGAACTCTTGCTTAACTGAATGCCTTATGAACAGCCATGCATAAGCAGTGCAAGAATTTATTTCATTTTAGAACACTTGCCCATGAGTATCTGCTAGAGGTCATTCATTGATTGGGCTCCTTGAACCTTTGCTCTAAACTATTACAACTTTTCATGCCAATATATAAGTGCTGATGTTCCTAGGATGATGTGATTGAAATTTGGATGAATGATATAGAATTCTGCGCTTGGTTTAAGAATAAAATCTTCAATTAGATCCTTAGTACAGCAGTAAGACCTGATAATTAATTAACCAATGTTTACATTCAAGTTTTTATTAAATGAATATGAATCATGATATATTTGATATTTTGAATTGCTTTCTCAAATGAAAAAGGTAGAGGATTTGACTGAAGATGCCTTCTATGAGTTCAAAGTTGCTGCTGCAAACCTGATTGGAATAGGACAACCTTCAGATCCCAGTGAACATTTTAAATGTAAAGCCTGGACTATGCCAGAACCTGGTAAGTCTACTAGTTCTTCATGAATCCTAATTTAATATAAAGTCCTTATTGCTAAGTRAAAATATTTTTGCTCTTCTTCTAACTTTTTCAAGTAGATTAATTTATTTCTTGAATGGCAGGGAAAAACTGGAGACACTATTTCAAATGAAGATTTTTTCAATACTGAATGGAGAAATTGTAACTCTACCACCTGCAAATCAGTTCCCTGCTTACACATCCCCTTCTATTTGCCCTCTAAAACAAAAATTACACTGATAAGTTCCAAGTTTAGTTTTTTATTAGGACTTTATTCTTTGCTGAAAAGCTGTTTGTCTTTATGTTTTCTAGCTAAATKCTTCAGAGTTCATAAATCTTACCTTATGGATTTAATGACATGACAAAGCTGTCAATAACAAAATGTTTAATCTCTTGATCATAACTCACTTCATATTAATTAAATTTTCTTATAATTTTGTAATAAGTATAAATGCATCATCATTTGAACAGTTGTTTTTCTTAAAAAAATTATCTACAATTTATGTTCCCTACAGTGTTTTCAAAACATCAGTGAAATTGCACAGTGTGTAAACAAGTTAAGATTATCCTTCATTATAAATGATAGATAAAGAAATAAAATAAAAGGCGTTTTCAGGAAATGAAGAGAGTGAAATTTCCATTTTCATAATGAACAATCTGACCTTTTTAGTGTTTGGCTGATTACATTGTTCTCATTATGGAATGAGTTGAACAGACAGTATTGCTTTCCTCCRGCTTAGAAAACCACTACAAGCAAAGAACATTGCCCTTCTCCAAAAAAAAMCCCAAATCTCCCAACCTGTTATAATATTTCACAAGCCTTTTTGAAAACAAATTTTTTAAGCAGTGGCTTAGCAATGATGAAAAGAAATAATTGAGATTTAAGACTGGGAGAAAGTGCYTGACCCTCTTCCCTGACTTATTAAAGATACTGAGGACTAAGGTAATGTGATTGCAATACACACCCAGTGTCAACAAAATATTCTTCCACCTTTTGATACAGAAGGGAGGTTTCCTTAGAAAGGCCAAAACATTGTGCAGGATTTACAACATAAGTGATGGATTCCTTGTTCAGAGTCCATAATCATTTCATCCTTCTGCAGAACTTTAGTCTTAGGTGTCTGTGAATTTCTGTGAGTTAGCAATGATAGTTAATGGATTATCTTACATTACTTTAAATAAAAAGAAGTGTCTGGGGTCTCAGAATCTTCAGAATAGAGCATGCTTCATTACACTTTTCCTTCTACTGTCTAGATTTCTATCGGGCATATTTGACCGTGGAATTTTAATTAATTATCTGTGGATGTATAGGCATTTAGATTGGGATTTTTAAAGAGCCCTGAGGGAAGGTTTTCGATTCCTTGAAAATAGCAGACTTTCCATGAGAAATGTAATATTTATCCTCAAAAAGTCTGCAAAAGGTATTGAATATGTTTCTTTTCTGAAATATACTTATCCACTTTGGACAGAAACTTTTCTAATTTTTTTTCCTCTGTATTTTTGTTGAGTATCATCCTTTACAAATTTTATGTTCATTCATCACTGGTTAATATCATGTAGCTGGAATGGCAATCTGATTTATTTGCAGGATTTTCCACTCCTTTTAAAAATTATTATTTTAAATGGTAAGATGTGTTGTAGGGAAAGTTAATATCTCAAAAACTGAGCATAAGTTTCAATATATTGAAACGTAATTAAGTCTCAAGTCAATGTTTAAGCCTTTGGCTTTCCTTGCTCTAAATTTATARCACAAGAAGCAAGCTACATGATTTGACTGAATATGAGTATTCTATCATACATGTTTTGACCATGGCAGGAAACTGATTTGATTATACCTTTACACTGATACTTATTTACTAGTGTAGTAAATATGAAAAGTATAGTAAAAAAAAAAAATTGCTATAAGTTAGACTGAATGGCATTCAAACAGCTAGCTAAAGAAGGAAAGTAGAGTAGGGAGAGCACAACCTGGTAGGTGCAAACATATAAAYTCTCATTTATTTGCAGAGTATCAGAATATTTTTGGTTTAAATTTTTCTCCTAGCAGGTATCATTCATTTTGAGAAGTTCCCCTTGGCTGCAACTATCTAGTTCACAGTAAAAATTATTTTGAACAAGAAGCCTGATCCAAAGTCCTTTGGTACTGCTGGATTTTGGATTATTCTGAAAGATCATGGTTCATGTATACTAACAGAAAATAAAAATCCTGGTTATGAACCTGAATCAGGCTCAGTGAAGCAACTTTGGTATATGGGTGGCGAGTTAAATGATAAACAAGAAAGCTTTCTTGTTGGAAACTCTTAAACTACATGGATTTCCCACATGATTGACTTTCCTTTAAAATRGAATTACTGAGATCTAGCTAAGCAAATGTGCTTCAGAATATGAATGACACTGACTGTATAAGGTAGGTATATCTGTGTACAGCCATGAGGGGAAAATTACCTGAATACCACTTATACAAGGTTTATTGTAAAGCATGAGATTTTTGAAAGCAAATACGGTCCAAATTATAGTAGTACATTTTGGCCTCTACAGGAAAAGCTTGCAAAACTTCATTATATTGAAATGGATTTCCAATATTTGAAATATTTTAGGTCCTGCCTACGATCTCATGATACGTGAAGTTAGAAATACATCGCTGGTTCTTCTGTGGAAAGCTCCTGTGTATGAAGGCAAAAGCCCTATTACTGGGTATTTAGTGGACTATAAGGAAGTAGACAGTGAAGACTGGATCACTGCTAATGAAAAACCTACTTCAAAGCGCTATTTTAAGGTAATATTTTCATTAATTAATATTAATACAAAACGTAGTATTAAAATGTTCAGACTGAGTACAAAAAAGTTATTTGAACTTCAGCTTCTGCTAATATCTTCATATAAGTAAACAAAATAGTTTAGATTGTTTTTTAAATTGGCTTTGCCCTTTATCTTGTTYAAGGTCACTGATTTACATGAGGGTCATACCTATGTTTTCAAAGTTCGTGCAGTGAATGATGCTGGGGTAGGCAAGTCATCTGAGATATCTGAACCAGTGCTTGTTGAGGCACGGCCAGGTAAAATGAACTGTTTAATCTCCTCTGCTTCTAAAATACTAAAATACTTGGAATTGAGTTTAATCAATCTAATTTGATATTGTATCACATATAAGTGTTTAAAGAATTAAGACTCTCCTAGACTTAAAACTTAGAGAAAAAATCATAAGGATTTGATGTAGATGCAGAGATAGTGATAAGAATTTTTTCCTTTACTTACTGCAGGAGTTATTTGATAATCAATTCTTTTGGTTATTATTCTAACAAAGTGCTACTTGCTGTGACAACATATTCATTAAAGCTTTAAAAATGATAAAAGAATTGCTATATTTAAACTTTTCATGTCTTCTCATATTCAGTTCCATCTTATTGATTTGTTTCTCAATAAGCATTTGYTAGTATTAACATTCTTTTCTTGTGTGTAGAGTAAGAAACTTACTAGCTTGTGATGCCGAGTCAGCATATGACATAAACCTGCTTTAAGGCCTGCTAATAAAGTCTGTATCTTTTARGACAAAATAGATGTGGGCTTTAGTACTTTATAAATTGCATCTTGAAAGAAAAATGCAGCCTTGACATTTGAGCTGATTCCTGTTTTGCA
Organism: Malurus melanocephalus; assembly: GCF_030028575.1. Classification (NCBI taxonomy): domain Eukaryota; kingdom Metazoa; phylum Chordata; class Aves; order Passeriformes; family Maluridae; genus Malurus; species Malurus melanocephalus. Next base: position 6,033,219 of record NW_026623238.1, read on the forward strand.
GGAACAAAAGAAATCTATTCAGGTGTGGATGATGAGGGTAATATTTACCTGGCTTTTGAGTGCAAAGAAGCTACAGATGCATCTCATTTTGCCTGGGGTAAATCTTATGAGGAGATTGATGATTTTCAGAAGTTTAAGATTGAAACAGAAGGAAATCAGTAAGTCATGCCAGTCTACTAATTTATTAGAAAATTGACATGTTAAAAATCTTAACATGTTAAACATCTTAACATAATTACCCAGCTAATTATATTCTTCTTCACTGGTGATTTTAGTTCTAAGCTGTACTTCAAAAATCCTGATAAATCAGACTTGGGAACTTACTCTGTCTCAGTTAGTGACACAGATGGGATTTCATCCAGCTTCGTTATGGATGATGAAGGTAAGGTAMTCACAATTTCAAGTCTCTCTTCATTGTATCACCCCAAGTGCACCAAAAATAGTCCAAGAAAAAAGAAAACTACAACTCTGACATTCTTTCCTGTGCATTAAAGAAAACYAAAAAAGAAAACACAACAGGCTTCATGTGAATACTTATTTTTCTGATTATCATAAAAATAAAGCTGGGATAACTTCAGGCAATATTTTCTAGAGAAGRTAAAAAATATGTCACATTAGAATTGTTTTCTTTATGCTGGGATTGTAATGATATTTGCAAATATCTCTTATGCTTTCAATTGCTTGAGGCTCTAGATACAGTTTCTCATAACCGAGATGCGGGAAATTAGTGAGARAAAGGATGATGCTTTAACAAGACCAGAATACATTGGGTCAAATTATCATTTGGCTTGCATTTATATTAGGTTGTTTTTTTTTATTTCATTGTAGCTATTTTGTTTCATTGGAGTTGCAATTAATTTGTTTCCATCTACTTTGTTTTATTGGGAGATGCTCACATACAAAGCAAAGATGAGAGTRTGCTATTTTACCTAAAATAAAAATTACTTTGGTGCTTTCTCAGGCCTCAGGCAGTGCTTTGCCCAGTCCCTCAAATATGGAAATCCCTCTTCTTCTCAGCCTAACTCATTTAAAGAGAGGAGATGAGACTAAGTGTGAGTCTGATAAAAGGCAGGACTTGTATCACAATGAGAAACATGTCAAACCACCCTTTCCATGCAGGTGTTGAGAAGAAATCCATGTTCAGGAAAAAAAAAAATAGTTCTACAGGATGTGGAAGATTTATAAGATTTATGAGGACTTTTAGTCATTAGTCAGTAACATATTTTATTTTTCCAATGCATTTTATCTTGAGAACTGCCCTTTGGCTTAATTTTGAAGCATCACTCTGAAATCTCTCTGTAGGTCTTGTCACCATCAACTCTCSCTTTAAAGGTTTTTTTTGAAGAAGAACACTGAAGGTGTTTACCATCCCATACTTAGCCTATGTCTTACCTGATCATGTCACTCAAAATTACAATTTTATTTGTACTGGATCCTTGCACAAGTATCAGATTTTGCATCTTAATACTWAAAACCAGTATTTCACTGCCCATTTACTCTCTCAAAAGCTATAAATTCTCCTGTAATTTTGCTAAATCCTCTATTGTGTCATAAATCCATGCTAATTTTTGCTGGTCTTTGCATTATCTGTAAATTTGGATTTGGCAGTAGTGCTCATTTTCCAAATCTTTATTGGCAATGACTATGATAAATAAGATTAGTATGAAAATCTGACAACTGAATTGTAGTTTCTCACACAGTCTTCATGAGGATCTAGTGCACTAATTAGAACTTTCTGTACTGTTTTCAGACTAACCTGCAGTCGATCTTGCTTCCTGCCACTTCGAAACAAGCTTTTCAGGAATAGTGTGAGAAAGGAAGTCAGCAGATAAAAGAACCTTGTACTCTGCTTAGAAGCTATTGCTTGTTTCCCATCTTTCTCATATTGCTATTTTTAAAGTTTAAAATAGATTTTGGCCTTTGTTTAGATTCTCTTGCATAGCAGAGGTACACTAAAATGCATCCAATAGGAGCATTTGCTAAATCCATGCATCAGAATTGAGTTTCCTAAATCTTATTTTTCAGTGATCATTCTCTGAAGAGAGTTGTGTATTTCACATACAAGCTTTAAGGGGACAATTTTCTTGATGCTGATATTTACTTTTGTTGACATTTTTTTGCTGTCTGTATTTTTCAGAATAAATTAACACATTAACATTTTTCTTATTTTCAGAGCTTGAACGTTTGATGGCATTAAGCTATGAAATAAAGAATCCAAGTAAGTTGAAGATCTGAATCTACTGTATGCTTCTAGAAGAAATATAATTGCATACTAATGATTGGGGTTCCAAAAAAATTCTTCCTGAAACAATGGCAACTTCATTTTTCATGGCAGCTTCAATTACCATGGAACACTTTGCTTCCTTATCTTWTAGTTTGTTTAGGATAATATTCATTGACATCGAATAAAATAATGACTTCTAAATGTCTTGAAAGTTTAACTTTGACAATATATTATAGATTGTTACTGGCCAAATCCCTACACAAAGTACAAACAATAAGCTGTAAATTATCTTCTCCCTTTGAAAAATTAATTTRAAAATTAGCCAAAGGCTGCATTAGAGGACTTTTCCCTCAGTAAAATTTATTTGATATCCAGAAATCCATAAATAGTAGAAACTTGCCAATATTTTACTGTGATATTCCTATTTCTCATGAGGTTTCATACATTATTGACTTTTGATTCTTTTTGTAGCAATACCTCTAAAATCAGAATTAGCTTATGAGGTTCTTGACAAAGGAGAAGTTCGTTTCTGGATTCAGGCCGAAAGCTTATCTCCAGATTCTACCTTCAGATTTGTTATTAATGATAAAGAAGTTGAAAATGGTGATGTAAGTACATACTGAGTTTTATATATAAAGTGATTTTGGTTAATAAACCTGCAGGTTTCCATTGTTATCATATAGATTTGGGCCTGGTCTCTTGGCTGTCCTGTGTATGTTGCTCAGTGTCTCTCAGGATGTATCTGATYCTTAATATTCCCCAGCACTGARGTCAGGCTGACAGGCCTGTTGTTCTCCAGATCCTGTAGTTTCTTAATATCRTGTTATTAAGATGTTATAATATCTGAAAAGAAGGCCAATCTTTAACTCAAATCTTTTTTTACAGTATAGAATTCCTGTTGCAGAGTGAGCCTATTCATACTGGAAAAAGTGTGGGACTTTGTTCATTTTCAGTAACTAGAGAACCGACAACCAAACAGGAGAAATTTACACGCGGACCAGTGTTAGGCAGAAATATTTTAGAAAAACAGCTCAAGGAAAAGGCTGCTTCAAGTACAGTTTTGGATTCCAAACCAAGATGACATGCTGTTCCCAAAGACTCTCTGAGGCTTATATGTCTAGTTTTATGCATAATGTGGGAGGCATTTGACAATGCAGCAAAGTTCATAGACTTAAAAGCTTTATACAGCATCCCCTTCTGTTTTTAAGTTTTAGCTTAGAAACTGGGCATTGAACAGCTACATGGAGATGAAAGGTTTTTTATAGCTCTAGGAAGACCTCTCATATTGAGGGGCACAAAAAAGCTCTCAGACTGAGTTGAGAACAAAGCAAGGTCATGCCTGTGCAGGGCAAGAATATTGCTCATCTACAGGCCATAAGCACAGCATTGGAAATACATTTTCCTGGGAGGAATTCATCTCCAGTGCAGCTGTTTGAAAGATTCAATTTATTCCTGAGAATGTAAATCCTGGTTTGGGTCAGAGAAGTTTATCAGCATTTTTACAGAAAAGCAAAGAGCATTTACTTTAATTATGTATTGACAAGTGGAAGAAGAAGTATTTCTGAGTAAAATACTTCTGTTTTTCTTGCTTGAAGAAGTAATAAACCATAGCACTGAAAACCTGAATATTCGTGCTTAAGATGTATTGAAATGACAATACTCTATCTTGGCAATGTTCATGGAAGAGAAGGAGCTATTTTTAGTTCGCATATGTTTTGGAAATGTTGACATCAGAAAGAGTCTTGAAATGAAGCTGCATTATTTCACCTCTTTAATTAGTAACCCACAGGTGACATTTATGTTTGGAGACAGATGATATTTTTGTGGAAAGTCACATAAAAGCCTAATATTTATGATGCCCATAAAATCATTGAACTTAATCTTGCTGCATAATGGCAATAGTTAGAAGCCTAATTGCACTCTAAAACCTGTCTGGAGACTGGGCTACAGTCACTGAACATGTTCAATAGACCATTATGCTGGTGAATTGTGGCCTGATTCCTGACATTGGCTGAAGTGATAAATTTTTCCTGCTAGGTCCTTACAGGGAATTTTTTTGGTAAGATTTCAAAATAAGCTGAAAATGGAATGAACTAAGCCCCAGTTACTCAGCTTTAATTTAAATCTTTTAATATTTTGTTTCTTTTTCCTAAAAGTAGGAACTAAAAAAAAAAAAAAAAAAAAAAAAAAAAAAAAAAAAAAAAAAAAAAAAAAAAAAAAAAAAAAWAAAWTTTTTTTTTTTTTTTTTTTTTTTTTTTTAAAAAAAAAAAAACAAAAACTTTTTTGCCTTTGGCAAAATTTAATTTAATGCTCTCCCTGGGAACTCATGAAGTAAATGCCAGTGTGGTCCTTGACCTCTGTGGGCAAGAGACTGTAAGCAAGGATTTGACTTTTGCTCTTTGAAATTTGCACTTTTTGATARTTTGGGTAAGTTTATTAATGCTCTTTTTAACCTTCTGGACCTATCACCTTAACTCTTGCAGATTAACTCTGTAATCATGAGTAGATTTTCTACTTAATTTCCCTATTAATTTAATCTTGACTTATTCTTTGACATTGTTTCTGTCTTTGCACTATCTATGGGAAATTGCGTGTCCAAATTAACATGCATATCCCTTAACAAATCATTATCCTGATCAATCTGTTGCCTGGTTGCTTTATTAATTCCATATATTTTATTTTTCTTMATTTTTCTGTTATGCCACTAAGATTTAAAATATTTATACATTTGAAAACTCCAGTAATGAATGCTAAATATCGACTGTGTCTGCACTGTTCTTCCCAGCTTGTTATCTGCTCAACAGTGAGTCTGTTTGTGAGGCTGGCCAAGATGTGTCCCTCAAAGCTAAAGCAGATATATCTGTGGGGTCATTCCTACTACTTTTGAATATTAGGGGACTTAGAGGTTCTTTCAATTCAGTAAGATCCTGGAGAGTTTAACAAGTGGCATTTTTATTAGCTTTTTTTTACCTTTCTTCTTTCTTCCCCTTTCCTAAACTTTATCTATCTGTGACCTTAGTGCCATTTAGACAGGCTTATCAAAACATTCCATTTATAAGGCATCATGTCTCCTTTTAACAATATCTATAATAAATTTAAAAGTAACAGGGTCTATAGTAATTCAGTGCAAATAACTCTTTCTAGATGGTGACATTTACTGTTCTGAGCAATAGTGAATGGAACAGTGTGTAAAATCCTTGGCCACATAGTTTACCTAAAAGTATTCCCCAGGTAACGTCCATGGGTTTTTTTTTACTTAGCTTTAGGAACTTGTTAGCCAAGATTCAAAAAACATCACTGTTAGTGGGGGACACGTTCCTCATGGTTGTCACTCTCTGAATAAAAGAGGGTATTACTTAGTAAAACATGGTTGTGACTAAAACAGTAACTGCAAATTCAAAACACATATTTTGCAAAGATTGTCCAATATTTGCTTGCAATTTTCTGTTTCCATGATGATGCTTGCCAATAACTTTGTTTTATGGAATATTTAATAGAAAGCAAACACATAAAGGACACAAAGAGTGAAAAGCATATTTAACTTTGAATTCAAGTCAATATTTGGAGTTTTATGTATTCTGCAAGCACTTAAGTGGGTAACTATATGCTCTGACAGAATTATACCTCTCTTTTGCTGGACCTGGGCGATGCTTCTTGGTTCCCAGAAGCTTTGGAAGGTTTGCACAAGTTGATTTTCTCATGGTCCTTTGCTTTAAGTGTTCTTTGAAAATTACACCTAACATTAAATGGGAAAATCATTATACYCTTCCTCAATAAACTATTTTTAATGAGAAAATAAGATCCACTATTGATTACTACATATGTCTCAGATATTTAGTAGGGATGACTTTTTGGATTTGCTGTGATGAATTTATTTGAAGATCTGCATTTATGTCTAGAAACATAATATTTCCGGTTGTTTCTGGTTTCTGCTAGGAATAGTGCTTCTGCTGAGAAAACCCTTGGGAACTTGAAGCTTTAATGCAGCTAAAGGCTGGCTGTTAGGCTCTTCTTCAAATATGCACAGTGCCATAAACTATTGTTTTCAAATACAAACCAGCTGTATTATGATGACTGGAGGTTTCCAAATGCAGCTGCACACAGAAGTTTCTGTCACYACTGGGAACTTATTGTGCCTCTTTCCTTAGTTTACAATGAAAAGGACATGAAAAAGGTTGACTGTGGAGCAGGAATAGAAATAATAATTAATTCAATAGGACTCATAAGTAATTTACATGATACTAAAGTTCTTATTTGTTTATTTCAGAGGCATAAAATAAATTGTGACCGCTCTAATGGCATTATAGAAATGCTGATGGAAAAATTCACAATTGACAATGAAGGCACCTACACAGTACAGATTCAAGATGGAAAGGCCAAAAACCAGTCTTCATTAGTTCTCATTGGAGACGGTATGCTCACTGAAACATTGAAACTTTGGCTCTGATGAACAAGTGAGCTTCAATTATTCTTTGCAYAATTTTGTGACTAACTCATTTTTCATTCACCTCTTCAAAAATTTAGCATTCAAGGGAGTATTGGCTGAGTCTGAGCTCCAACGAAAAGAATTTCTCAGAAAACAAGGTAAGACAGCAGACTGGTGACTTTTGGCCCAGTTTGTTAATGATTCATCCCTGGTGAATGCTAAGTGCTTACAGCTTCCATTCTTTATTAGAAGATGAGTACATTGTACAGTCTTAGGAGACACTTGATCCCTTGGTGGATCTTGTTTTCCAGCATTGTCAATTTGTGACAGAACCTTCATGAAGTAGAGAAAAAAAATGAAAGTCCTCACAGGAGGGTATCTTTTTTTCAATATTCATGCGAAGGCTCAATATTCTAGGCTCTGATCTAATGAAACTTTTAACTGAATTTAGTTTTAAGCATACATGTTGTCTGTTCAATAAACTTGACCGAAGAGTTAACAGCCAGAACAAGTAGCGCCAGACAAGGGAGATAAAATCTTGACCCTACCTGAATTAGGTATCCAAAACTAATTTTCCCATTCAGCTGCAAGCAATATGAATAATAAATTTATAACAAAYTCTACAACTGTATAGCAACTATTCAACAAATATACATTTAGTTCCTGGAATTTTGCCTGGATAGAAGCCATAGTAAAATAATTTCTCTCACTCACCATTTTACATTTTGGAAAACTACCTGATTTGTACAGAGGTGAGACTCAGGTTTCTAAGCTGTAAAGTAGACACTGAGTCAGTATGATAAAAACTTAATGCAGGATTTTCCTTCTAGTGCATGGGTAGTTGAGGAATTCCCTCTTGTTCTGGCATTAAGGATGTTGTAATTGTCATCCTTTTTCTTTCTTTCACTGGATCTCTCTGATACTCTTCATTCTACAATATTGCTTTAAGATTTTTTTGTTTCTTAGGTCCTCACTTCTCTGAGTTTTTGTGTTGGAAGGTTACAGAGGAATGTGAAGTTTTACTTTCTTGTAAGGTAAGGAAATATACTTGAAATGATTTTTTAGAATGTGTTGATTAAAAATTGAGGTAGGAAAATGTGAAGGATTTGGATACCTTTAAAATCAGAAGTTTCATATGAAAACTTTTTTGTTATTTATAAAATTTTAATATAAAAATTTCTGACTTACTATTCTTTAGCAATAATGTTGATTAAAGCAGAAAGAATTATAGAACATTTCTTAAAATATTATTATGTGGTCCAATTCTTTATAAAATTTGTGAGCCTAAGAATAATTTACATGAAATGTACATCTCTTCCTCAAAAATAGCTGCAAAAAGCCAGAGTTGAAAAACTTTCTTTACCATTTTCTGATCTCTTTAACAAAGCATGTGTTATTTAATCAACTGTAATCAAACATACATTCTAGAATTAAATGCATTTCTAGAATGAAAATTGTAAAACATGATTTTTCAATTATTTTTGGCTAATGACTTTTGAATCTTAARTAATGATAATGTGTATTGATTTCAGTATAACTTCTGCTATAAACATCTTTATATGCCCTTCTGAACAGATACATTTTCATTTGTTTTGCTCTTCTAGAGTGACTAATTAGAAGTCTGAATAGCTAAGTAAATTGAATTCAACAGGCATCAAACTCTTCTTCAGTCTCTTTTGCTGTAATATGGACTCTTTTGTATTAATTTTCTCCTCTTCTTTCGAATAACTTTTGGCTTATAATTAGACTAACTTGAATCATTCATTGAGCAATTTACATGCCCATTTGTGCAATTTTTTTTTTTTTTTTCTTTCTGCTCATTAACTAGGAGACCCTTAACCTCAAGTTATTCCCAGCTGAACTGACCTGGTGCTGAAGCTGCCCCTCCCTGTGCTCCCAGTTTAGGGCTCAGCACTCATTAGCTAACATGGTACCTGTGCTGGTACTGAGCTGCATTGCTGGGGTACTTTATAATCTCCACATGCACGTGCCTCAGGCATGAACCCTGCTTATCCTTTCATTCACATGGGGAATTAAATGTTGCTGAACCAGTTATGCTAGTGTTAATTSTCTACAAATTAATCAGAAATTATACTTCTTTCATTGACTGTCGAGCCTGTTTACACCGCTGAAGATGTGAGAGGCTGAGCATCTGATTATTTGCTTTTCAACAGCATGCTTTTTTTTCCCAAGGTCAGRACATTTTATGTAAATGAAATCTAGGATGTGGGCTGCTTGCACACTCATCATTTTAACTATGCTATTGACCTTATAATGTTTGTTACTGGTAGGATGTGACTGGCCATTAGGTTCACATGGTACTGTTGTTTATGGCTGTTTTACTGATATTTGTACATAGAAAGAGTTTGGAAAACAAAGCCTGGATTTGTCCTTCAAACTCCAGATATCTGACAAACAAGTTTGAAGTGTTGCACTCTGGGCTGTTTCTGTGGTGATAAAAACAATCAAGGGATGACCTCTGCCATCCCAGGCYATACCATAACACTTGACCCAGGTCTCCTTCAGGGTCTCTTTAGTGCTCCTCTGCAAAAACAATTGTTGAGGGGATTTTTACCTCTTCTAAAAGCCTGGGATAATGTGAAGGAAGTATCTGTAAGAGAGGGCATTTTACCTTGACTTAAAGGCAGCAGCATGACACAGAGAAGCTGGGAAAACACATCAGCTGGAAGCTTGTGTAGCGCAGAGTACGCTGACTGCATRATCCAGGCCCATAACAGTAATAATGGACAAATATGGATTGTGTTATAGGAGAGCAGGCCAAATATCAACTCACATACTCCTTATTTTCTATGTGTTTGGACACGATTGACTTTTCATGGACTTAGTTTTTATTTCTGAATTAGCTGGGATTAATGACCATGCTCTTGGTATTGTAGCCCCTCAATGCCAGTAAAACATGGTTGTCCATTTGAAAGATAATTTGATGTTGTTTGCTTTTTTCTTTTTGTTTTGTGTTTATTTTTCTCCACATGTCAGAAACTACTGTCATTTCTCTTCCTGTAATTCTAAATTTCAAACATTCAGAAGCTACTTGCTCTTGCATAAATTTGGCCTGTATTTGTACTGTGTCTGTTAAAAGCAGGAGTTTTGGTGTGTGTCTAAACAGTGAAAAAGTAACATTTCATAGAAAATGTCAACATGAAATGACTTCAGCACTGCAAATTGCATGTGTCTGAAACTCAGTGTATTTATTGTCAGATTGARTGCTAACAGTCTCTGATGAAAAATTGTTGAAAAGCATTAAAGGCTTGTTACTCCAGGCTTTGTTCAAATAAAATTGTCACTCATGTGATAGGACCACAGGAACAGCCACTCTGTAGTTACTGGTAAATGTAAAGTGCCGCTCACTTTTCTCCAGCAAGTCATTGCTTTGGGCCAGCTGGTGATCTCAAATACTGTCAGAGATCCATAGCAACCACGCACGTTATTAAGCAACAATAGATGTGATTAATCTGGGCATGTTTCATAGAGATGTCTAGGATTCAGAAGCCCCTCCATTTGTTTGTCACCTCTACAGAGAGCTTTTATAGGGCTATTCATCTATGGAATGACTTCTGTAATGTAAAAGGGTTAGAAATTGGTACATGTTTTTTTCCTCCAAGCAAGCCACTTGAAAGCTATTGCAGATCTGTATTAAGTTCCAGGCTGCCCTCTAGTCATTTGTTCAGTTGTTTGGTTTTTCTTTAAGGAGTCTTTTTAAAGTTACTGCCTGGGGACTGAGAAATATCTTGCCAGCTTTGTCCTTCTACCAAAACCACACTGACTGGGAATTCAGGCTACACATGAAAATACCATTGCTATTTTATGACTTTTAGAAGGGAATRGGGATAGTGATGTCATATAAACCATAGTGGTTTTGAAAGTGAGGGGAAAAGAATGTATATATTGCCAGAGTTTCTAAAAAGAGCTGCACTTTCAGCTTCTTTGAATTCACAGTTTGGGGTAATTTGTCTGGCAGTATTTTAAGTGTATCCAATACAGATTTTTTATATCAAAATTAGAATGATACTTTAGGTACACCTGTAGTGTATTTATGCATGGTTTCCATGAGCTGTTGCTACTACAATAAAATTCCTGCTTTCAAACAACTGCTCTGCATATRCACTATGTTGTTAAGCCACTTTCTGCTGGGCGAGACTGCAGTCTGTGGGTTTCCTCGGGTCTTAGTATGCCCCACAGAACTCAATGTAGAACGTAAAATAAAAAAGGATTTTGGTGCAGCTCACAATTTTGAAGCCTTGGATGCTTTCAGAATAGTAATTTCAGTTGCTTCCTGCAGCTTAGCCATGAGAGACTTTGCTTAGGTAGCTGGGATAAATCTCCAAATTGGCCAAACACTAAGATGGGTCCTAAGTTCTGTCTTACAACTCTCTGGAGTCACAGAACAAACACAAAATGATAAAGGAGGGTTCAGGAGCTCTAATTTCAAAGATACTTCTACCAACTATCTCTAGACAAACTACAAGCACAGAGCAAAGGTGCAAAACCATTTAAGGGAAGCGATTGCCAGGATTTTCTTTAAGGATTTTACAGGGCTCTGAAGTTGAAACTCTGTGTACTGTGTTGAAAAGAAATACTGTAGGACTAAGATTCGCTTAGTAGGGCTTCATTGAAATTGGTTTTTTACTTAGCTTTATTTGACATCTGTTATAAAAAACGTTKAAAGTACCTGTGTGACTTCCTGCAGTGCAACCCCTTTCCTCAGGACAGGAAATGTGCCTTTTCTGTTGTACAGGTTGCAAACACAAAGAAGGAGACTGATTTCAAGTGGTATAAGGATGGTTCTGGGTTTGATGTTGAGGAGCTGCCTGATCTGCAGAAGGGAGAATGTCACCTCAGTATTCCCAAGGTACTGTATCACCTGCCAATTACAAATTACATCTTCTGCTTGACACACTATAGATTTGCCAGACAAAGCACTAAACCAGCTATCGTGATTTCTTTGAATAGTTGTAGAGAAAAAACATTTCAATTACCTGGTGAATAACTTGCCAGCAAAAAATATCTGGTTTTGTTGTCAGCTCAGAGATTTCATGCTTAAGTTGCTTCAGAGTCCTTGGATGATCTCTATCTCATTCTTTCTTATTACTCCTTAATTTTTCAATTTGTTCAAGCACCTAATTTTTGACAGTGTTTCAGTTTTATTGCCTAAAACGAATGTTTGAAGTTTATGGCTTCCTAAAATTTATCTTTATGCAAATAGGATAGCCCAGCTTCTGTTTGAAACCTCAACTTGCATAGTTCCTGCCTTTGTGAAATGACAAAATCTCCCCAGACTGAGATTATCTGCTTTCAGTAATGTGCWTTCCATCTAATTTATTTATTTATTGGAGTCATATTCTTCTAATTTACATCCTTCATTTCCCTTGAAAGAGAATACTGACTTTCCAGTGGCCTCATTTTTCTTGTGTAAACTTTTTTTGGAAGGGTGGTTTCWGCTTGTCTTGGATTGCTCTTGTTACTTGTCATTCAATTATATGGTACTTGTGCTATGGTTTGTGTGCTCATGGATTTGTGTAAGTCTAAGAAGTAAGTCTTCTCCAATCTATATATAACTCTGTATATTTTCGTTCAGGTTTTAAAAGAAATTAAAACAAAAACCAAAAAAAAAAAAAAAAAAAAAAAAAAAGTAAACTGTAGCCTCCTTCAAAAGGCTCAGGTAGCCAACAAACCATCCCAAACCACAAAAAAACAAACAAACAGAAAACCCAAAAAACAACAAAAAAAAAAAACCAAACCAAAAAACCCAACAAACCAAAAATCCCTACTGCCTTTGATGCAATATCACTGTGATAGATTTCATAATGTAAGCTCTCCAAGGGTAGCGAATTAATTATTTACTTAGCATAGATATAATTTGACTACAGTTGCTGCTTGAATGAAAGCAGCATGAAGGGGTTGATATTAAAGGGTATAGATTTACAGTTATGCTTTACATAATTAAAAAGAATAATCAACTTGGTTGAAGAAAAATTACATTTCTAAAGTTTGTGTATGTTGAAGATACGCTCTATTGCATCTTACTATGGTGCTTGTAATTTCTACTGACCAGGATCAATCCTGTTTGTCTCTTTTGGAACACTTATGCTTTCTAGAGAAAATTGAACTGAAATCAGAACTGGTTTTAGGCTTAAGAACTAAATGCATTTCTGYAAAGCAAAGCATGAACAAGCCATTTGTAGTTTCCATCCCCTTTCTGGTAACATTATTTATCCAGAAGACTGTATAATGTATGTTGTTTTATGTAGAAAATCATGCAGGGGGTGAGCAAATCTAGTACTATCTAGGACTATCCAGTTTGTCAGTAAACATCTCGTGTTTTTCTTGTAGCTGTCTCGCAAAGATGAAGGCGTTTATAAGGCGACGCTGTCAGATGATAGAGGTCAAGATATATCTTCTCTTGAATTATCAGGAACAGGTAATATTCAATTTATTATAATGGAATAATGATCTCCACATGTTCTCCAGAGGTGTCAAAGATCTCTCCTTGCAAATGGCAAATTAGCATAYATTTTTGGCATTCTTTGCATTTCATTCCTCTTATGTTATAGAGACCTGAACTGCAGATCAGCAGTTTAGAAGGGGTGACGCTGGGCACTGTAATGATGAATCTCTAGCACTTTGACAGGCAGGAGATGAAGTATGTTTCTAACCAGACAGGCACTCCATTTTATGTGAGATCATTCTCTCTCAGGCTTGTTAAGCTTTAATACCTGCAAAAAACCTTAAAGCAACAAAGTGCTATATTGATGTGGGACTCTCAGTGGGGACTGAGAGGGCTTTTGATCCTAAATAAAAAAAAAAAATTGATTTGTGGGCTCTTGTCAGCGGGCATCTCAGCCCCACATAGACACTTGCTCACTCTCCTTCAGTGAGGTGGAGGAGAGCACTAGAAGCGGAAAAGTGAGAAAATTCCTGAGTTGAACTAAAGACAGTTTAATAGGTAGAGAAAAAGTTGTCTACACAGGCAAAGCAAACCAAGGAATTCATGCATTGTTTCCTATGGGCAGGCAGGTGTTCAGCCAGCTCTAGTAAAACAGGCCTGCATCACACATAACAGTGATTGAGGAAGACAAACACCATCACTCCAAATGTTCCTCACTTCCTCCTTCTTCCGTCAGCTTTATATACTGAGTCTGAGTATATGGTAAGAAATGTCCATTGGGTCAGTTGTACTCAGCTGTCTTGGCTATGTTTCCTCCTCTTGGTAAGGCARTCTGAGGAGAAGAAATAAAAGACTTCCACATTTTGCAAGCATTGCTCAACAATCACTAAAACATCCCTCTTTTATCAACACTGGTTTARTCACAAATCCAAAACACAGCACCGTAAAGCTGTTATGAAGAAAATTAACTCTATCCCAGGCAAAACCAGTACAATTTCTGTCCCTTATGCCATCCATTTATGCCAGGCTCAGGGCCCACACTTTGCAATATATTCTCATTAATCACCCCCTCCCTTCCTGTCCTTTGATATATACAGATATCATTCCCTTGGTCTATGGATTTGTGTGTGTGAATCCTGACCACTGGAATAAGCAAAAGKTACAGTAGGTGTCTGTCATGTGGTCAGGGGCCCAGCTTCCAGTGATTGTACTTCAGGTATGGCAAAATGTGCAGTGCTTCAAATGCACAGTGAAATGCCTACTTAGACAATGCACAATATCCAATTCTTTGGGTCCAGGAGGCTTTGAAAATGTCAACCAGCAAATCGACAAAATCTGCACTATCAAACCAAACAATGGGCCTCCTGAATGGTGGAGTTAGCCTTGAAGCATAAAGGATAAACAGAGGAGTTTAGCAGGAGCAGGGAAGACTGCATATTCTATGGGGCAGGTTGCTTCAAGCTTACTATGCACTGACATTCAAATGAAGTTAAACACAAATTAGAAAATATAGTCTAAAATACACCTATGAGAGTAATTTAGAAAAGGTTTCATATGATATCAGACATCATGGTGAGATATTGTAATTTTATGTATATTTTACTTCTTTTCTGTAAAAAATGTTGGTTTACTTTGACCCTGAGTTTAGCTCAGTTGGTTAAAGCTTAGTGCTAATAATGCCAAAGGGGTGGGTTTGATCCCTTATGGGCCATTCACTTAAGACTTGGAATTGATGATTCTTGTAGGTCCCTTCTAATTCAGAATGTTCTGTGATTCTGAGTCCATAAAAAACACTGATCTGTTGCCAACATGAGTGAATTTCTCTTAATTTTGAAGAGAGCTTCCCTGGGCTCACCTGCTTGGCTCCCAGCAGCTAGGCCAAAGTGAATCTTGATTCATCCCACCTGCATGGAGACATTTGACCCAAGTAAYGACTATTTTTGGCAGGCTCCTAATAGAAGGGGAAAGTTATGTTAAAAAATTAACTCAGTTTACCAAGGATCTTAACATTCTTTTCAGCAGATAGAGGAAGTACCTTAAATAAGAGGAAAAGATTAATATCAGGCTGAGTTCTTAAGATGTGGTTTACTGCAGAAGGCTGTATTATCAATTGATAGTCTGTCAGGCATTTTTCTTTTGCATAAATTCTGTCCATTATTCTTTCAGAACAATCCCTCCCCCCTCCCCAATTTGGACAGTATGGTTAAAATAACCCTACCTACCTTCTCAGATATCTGTAATATAAGGTGTATATAATATGCAATTCATGTCCTGTGTTAAGGTGTCARTATAAGCACAGTAGAGATGGCAAATACTTATGGAACTGTATCRGGGTTTATTTTAGTGGGGTCAAAAATGTGCACATACAGATCAATACAGCACAAATATATATATAGAAGTAGTATTTTTTTAACTTCATACATTTCTCTGTTTTTTGTATTCATAAAAATTCATCAGCCTGGAATAAGCATCCTTCAGCCTTGACTATACATTCTTCAGACTATGGTGCCTCTTTCTCTTTTGTTCTATCTTACACAGTGTCACTGAATATGATTCTTCTGGTATGAAATGGTTCTCCACTCTTGTGCCCTTGTCTCTGGGGTTCTCTTATTCTACAAATCCATCAGCTCTGTGATATTTCAAAAGCTTGATATGATACTTGCTTTATTTCACTCGCTGTTAAAGGACTTGACTTTTGTCAAATGCCATCCTTCAAGGAGAAGGTGAAACTGTTTTCACCAAGAATTAGATAATTTCTTTTTCACTTACTCTCTGCTTTGAATGTGAACTATTCAGTTTTAATGACTTTTTCTTCTTTTTCCTGGCCTAAGGGAGACAGACAAGGATTTGGCAGCAGACAGCTGACTCCACAAAAGGCCGAGATACTGAGTGATAAAGCACAGAATTCATATGCTATACACAGACAGTTTCCAATTTATCCTGTGCACGTGTTGCAATTTTAATGGTTTTCTTTGCTTAAGGATATGTAGATTTCCCATATTGCTTTAATTAAATGGAACATAACAAAGCTGTATTCTGATTGAATTTTGATGGTACATTTTCTTTCTTTTTTTTTTTCCTTTCTGCAGTTTATGATGATATAATTCTGGCATTGAGTGGAATGAGTGGTAAGTAAATCTTGTCTTGAATTTTCATGTAGGTTTTTTTTTTTNTGAACATTTTTATTTTAAGTGGGAAATCTCTGAGAGTCCTGATGCTTGTATTATTATGGACATGTTATTAAGTTTCTGAAYGGGCTGTTGACCTTGCTAATTGACACTATTAAAAGGGAACGAAGTATTATTCCACTTGGCTTGTTTGGTTTAGATACTGTGAAAATGTTGTAGCAATAATTTCCTTCCTACTTCCGGTTAGGAAGTGATCRTTGTTATAGAGAGAATGAGGTCCTGAATCTGTTCCCAGTGAGAAACTGGGAGTTATTCCACTGAAAGAGCAGGTTTTGCACAAGAATAACATTTTTATGCAATTAGAATAATTACACTATTCTTTCATGGCAATTATATGACTAGACTGTTATTTCATAATGGATCTTGCTAGTCATAATGCTTGTATATGACCATAAAGAAATAAACTCAGACTGAAGTTTCACCTGATACAAATCAGCAGATGTATCAGGATCTGTTTTAGTGGGGACAAAAATGTGCACATACAGATCAATACAGAACAAATATATAAGTAGTATTTTTTTTWATTTTTGAGAGTTATGACAATTGTCTCTATGATACTTGAGAATAATGACCCAGTTCTTGAATTTTCTTTTGTCAAGACAGTACAAATAATCCATTTGATTATTTCCTGTTCATTCCACTGTCTCTCCTATTTGATCCACATATACTCTATTTCATGTAGGTAAGTCAGCCTCTCCACTGAAGATCCTTTGCACTGAGGAAGGAATAAGACTCCAGTGTTTCTTAAAATACTACAATGAAGAAATGAAAGTCAGCTGGTGCCACAGGTAGATGAGAATATATTTTTCAATTTTACTTGAGAAAAAAATGCTGTCTTTATGATTTAGTATTTATTATTTTGTGGCATTCACTTATCAACTGGACATTAACGAATTTCTCTTTTCAGAACAATATTTTCTCATTTAACATAGTACATAAGGTAAATGAAATATTAAAAGGCTTGTCCAACACCCATCAGGAGCCAGTAATAGACAGAAAGAAAGGAATCTACAGTATTGTGTTCCCTTTTTCAATATAAAACTTTGTCTTCCATTGTATTACCTGGTTGGTAAAAARATAGCAAAATGTTTGAGCACAGTTTCCTATTTGGTCTGCCCTTTTTCTAAAGTGGATGAGACTCTCCTCCAGTTCTAGGTGAATACCAAGGATTTGCTCTCACAGATATCCACAGTCTTGCATAGCATGGAATACAATATGAGTCCTAGAGCTAGTATTCATCATCTACTCAGGGCACAGTGGGAAAAATTATATGTAATATTTTCTAATATATAGTAGTTTCTATCCAGGAATCTAATTTGCTAGTCTGAACTCAATGAAGTTGTCTTAAAGAAGGGGAAATGGTGGAAATGCCTTTTCCTCATCAAAATAATTCTAGTTATGGAGTCAAATCAGCTCTGTCTGGCCAAATAAAATGAGTGATCAAGGAGAAGCTAAAACTGACTTAATTTATTACAAATTCCAGCTAAAGATGCTTGGGGAGGAAGAATGAAAAGAAATATTTCTTTAGTTAATGAGTGAAAGAGGAAAATTCTCTTTGAACCATTGAAAGTGGTTTGATTTGCATGCTCCCATTAAATAGTTTTTTCTATTTCCACTCTTTGTGACACASTGTGGACCAGAAGACTGCCTGATCTGCGTCTGCAGAGCCTTTCTTTTTTCATAACTCGGAAGTGATGACAAGTTAATATCATTGATTTTTAAAGAGTTTTTATTAYTTTTCTGCAGTTAAGAAATCTTTTCTTGTTTTTTAAAAAAAATCCCAAACATGTACTTTGACTTGATACAAGAGTAACTTTGCACAAATCTTTTGTTTTCTTAATTGATTTTGTAGTTAATGAAACAAAAGGTGTCTTTCCTTCATCAGAAAAGGTGATTTACCTATAATTGATTTCCTTAGATATTTTATTTCACTGTGTAAGAGGCGTGCAGAACATTTTCACACAGAGTCCTGGGTATGCATGAAGATGTAAGCGTAGCTCTGTGTGAGGAGAGGAGCAGAATGAGTAAAGTGTGAACAAATGAATCTTAAAAATTAAAACTTAAGCTAATATTTTTGAAGGGTTTCATAGCCCCACCAGGAAGCAAAGAGTTTTCTGGGAAAAACTATTATTGAGGCTATTAGTTGCCATTTATCCATAGTTTATGAACAGTATGTTATCATTTGTAACTTTTTGCATATGATAGACAATATAGAGGAAAAGAATGTTCAAAGTTATCTCTATTCGTCTTTTTTTTTTTTTTNTTTTTTTTTTTTTTTTTTTTTTTTTTTTTTCAGAGAATCTAAGATTTCTTCTGGTGAAAAGATGAAGATTGGAGGTGGAGAGGATGTTGCCTGGTTGCAGATATGTGAACCCAGTGAAAAGGATAAGGGGAACTACACCTTTGAAATCTTTGGTGGCAAGGAATCCTACAAACGCACAATTGATCTGTCTGGGCAAGGTATATTTACAAGAACAGATTTATAATGTGCCTTTTCATAGATGATGCAGATTTTACTGGAARTAGTCAGAGTAATGACAGTAAAAAGAGATCGTCTTTGATCAGAACCAGTTGTACTTCATTTTCATAAGTCTTAACGTATTCTTAGTCTTGTATCTTCTTTTAAGCACCAGYTGCATTAGGTTTCAGGGGTCTGGTTTCTCATTGTGCTGCTGTGTAACCTTGTACGGGTTCTAAAAGAGCTATAAGATGCATATGTGTTTGTACTGAGGCCCARGTGCAAGTTCTGTCCATGAAGAATAACCCTCTCAATTGTTTTGTTACAGCTTTTGATGATGCATATGAGGAGTTCCAGCGACTCAAGTAAGTGCTGCATCTTTTGTATTTTAATGCCATAACAACAGTGTCTTCSCTTACAAAAAGTATTTAATTATTAATTTTATCAATAACATTATATGTTTCTCTTTCTTTCTCAACAACTTCAGGGCCGCTGCTTTTGCTGAAAAGAGTAAGTTTATTTTACATTTTATCATTGGTGTTTTGCAATGTGATTGAGTGTTGTTTTTAAGGCACCCATCATGATACGCTGCCATAACTTACTGAGTTCTGAGGCTGYAGAAATCCTCTTTTGGCATAAAATATTGCAAAAACAATAGTAATTAGTGGATTTAGTTGTGTGTAATTCTGATGGAAACCCACTAAACACTCTACATATTTTGCAAACCCCCATTGTATCTTATGTCTGCAGAGATTTGGTGAAGTGTGAATTGTGTGTCATACAAGGAGGTTGAGTCTGACAGCTGCTGAGGATACTGAATGCTGGGAAATATCTATTAAGTAAAAATTGCCTGCTGCTGCCTGTTGTGCACTGCTTGCTGAGACCCAGACAGTGGGGAAGCTTGTTATTGTTAGGAACTGTGGGACTGCTAGAAATGATATCAATTCCATGGTAATGACACCATGCTTCTGCCCACAAACACAGTGGCAGGACAAATTTTCCTTAGATTTTAGATATCTCCAAGAGGCTWAAAGTGCCTTTCTTGCATTGCTCTGGGCCCAAAGCACAAACAGTCAAGCTCAGCAGTAGCTTCAAGATTGTTATATGTATCAATTTAGAAAGCTGAGGCACAATCTCTGCCAAAAAAATTTAAGAAGGCTGTACAATACATTACTCCCCCCCAAACACCACAGATTTGTATTATGCTTTTTTAACAATAACTCAAAAAAAACCCCCMAAAAAACAAGATGCTGTAAGTCATGACAACAAGTTGTAAAATTGTTAAGAAAGGAGTAATTTTGAGGTCTAAACTTTGGACAATCACCATATTTTTCTTCAACTCCTAGATCGTGGTAAAGTCATTGGTGGTTTGCCTGACGTCGTTACTATAATGGATGGGAAGGTAAGGACAGCTTTTGTCATGCTGACCACTGAGAGGTTTACCTTGATGTCAAAAGGGGATGCAGATGATTTCATGAAAACTGAAAGTAGAAGGAGAATAATTTTATTTTTAGTTCAAATCTATAATTTGATAAATTAGAACAGGGCCAAATTATCTGAAATGACTGTGGAATAAGTTTTTAATATTAACTTGTTAAGTTAATATTAAAAGTTTTTAATATTAACTTGTTAAGACTTGATTAATTATTATGATTTAATTATTAATTGCTCTTAAAAGAGGTCACTTTTCAAAGCAGTAGTAATTAAATGTTTCAAAAAGGACGGAAAGAATAAAACTCACACCAAYAGACACAAGGTTAATTTCCCTTAAAAAATTTTGGTTTTGTGTTTGCATCATTACTCCCTTAAGTATTTCATGGTAATTCTAGTTCCTATATGCTATTAGTTAACTTTACCTCCTACGCAATATCACTTCTTCACTCTGTGAGAATACTCCCAGACTTAGCGTATCACGAGATTGTATCCAGAGTGTGCAAATATTCCTTCAGCATTCTGACTTTGGAGGCATGAATTGTGCAAGACCACTTCTACTTGTGAGCATACAGTGCTTACTTACAGTGCTCTACTTGTCAGCATATACTGAAAATTTCTTCCTGTTTTATTTTTACTCTGAGTTGTATCACACCTATTCAGTCAATCAATAGAAACATTGCTCAAAAACATGCAGGTGTCAACACAARTGGACTTTCTCAGCTCCCTCTGGATCAGCATGTGGTGCAACCTGAAGGGGAATGTGGTATATCAGGAAGAATTCCATCAGAAATTGTCAGTTTGGAGTTGCTAACTGCTGTTTTCTTCCYTTATTTTACTTTTTCCTGTTTTGTTTTCCTTTTCTTTCCTAACACAGTGCTGGATATGTTAAATTGTTAAGGTGACTTAGTCACCTAGAACTGAATTTCATGCAGAATGAATTTTCAGCAAAGGTGAACTAAATAAGGACTAACCAATGCAACATCTCAGATGTTTCTTTCATTTTTTTCTGTAATCACTGTACCTAAATACATGAAATTTGCATATACATACATACAGGGTGGTCAAGATGGGGTTCAGCAGTACACCTATTAAAATTTGGAAGAATTATAATGAAAAACTTATAAGCTCCTTAAATCTCAGTTCAGTTGTTGAAAAATACCTAATCTGCCAGGATGGTCCATTATGTAATGTCAACTACTTTCTGAAWATGCTGTACATCCATTTAGCATGTGGCCAGGTTAGATAGGAYTGTGAGCAGCCCTGTCTGGTGGAAAGTGTCCCTGCCTGTGGAAGATGTCCCCCACTATGGCAGGGGGATGGGRAGCAGATGATCTTCAAGGTCCTTGTAACTCAAACCGTTCTATGATTCTAAGAGCACTTTACCAATATTTATGTATTATTTATTCTTCATAAAATATTTCCACTTTACTAGTCAGCAGCACCTGGAGTCGATGTYCAGTGATTCATGTTATGTGTGCTATTTTTAAGTGATTTTTTTTTTTTAATCATCTCAAGCAATAACCTCAGGAGGCCTTGGTCAGAAAAGATTTGCTCAGTTCTCCTCCCTGTTGTGTACAGGGAAGCTTCAAGGATGTTTTTAAAACTATCATTGCCTGARCCTCATGTCAGACTAATGGGTTGTCAGGAGTCTCCTGCAGGCAGGACTGCAATGACAGTCCAACTAACCATCTTCAGACACTGTAACCCCGAGGCTATTACTGTATCACAGTCATCRGTGAGACGGTGGAAAGTCTGAATCAAGAGAAAAAGAAATAATAGGAACTCTACTTTTCAGTCTTCAAGAACATTATACTATGTTTTAGTTTAATTACCAAAGGAAAAAAAATGCCTGAAAGCAATACTGAGAAAATTCTGGTTAAACAAATCTTACTGATCTCAAAATTACTTGTGTTTTCTTCCCTCAGACACTGAATCTGACCTGTACTGTATTTGGAAATCCTGACCCTGAAGTGGTTTGGTTCAAGAATGACAAAGCCTTTGAAATTGATGAGCACTATTCATATGCACTGGAACATGGGAAACACGCCAGTTTAACAATCAARGGAGTGACTTCAGAAGATTCAGGCAAATACAGCATCCATGTCAAGAACAAGTATGGTGGGGAAACAGTGGATGTCACTGTAAGTGTGTACAGACACGGCGAAAAAATGCCTGAAATTAAGCCTGGCCAACTTGCCAAACCCAAGCCAATACCACCATCAGAAGAAGTCCTCAAAACTGAGGCCAAGTGAAGATCCAGTAACAAATGAAGCTTGACACTGTGTTTGACARACAGAATAGAATACATGAGCTGTATTTGAGCTGTTGCCCTGCCAAATTCAATGGTAATGCCAAAAGGGAAACTGAGCTTTTAAGTTTGCTTTAGGGAGGTAGCTGTGCTGTGGTGCTGTACACATCTGCAACAATCTCATTTTGAACGCATGTGATAGAGTAGAACTTGCAAACAGTGAAAAGCCAAATTCCTGCCAGAGGTTCCCGTATGCAATGGCAAGTTTCAAAAACCTACAAGCCTACATTAAACCTTCATTTTCCCCCTTCTCAATCCTCTGAAAAAAAACCCCTGAAACTCCAAGCAGCCCAACAAACCCCTGAGAGCAAATGTCCCATCTGTAAAAGTAGTGAACTGGAATTGGATACTCAGAGATGGTCCTTTTTGTTATGAAGCCTTTGGTCCTGTAAATTTAGTAAACAGTCTTGCTTTAGTAGTGATACTGTTGTTCTATCAAAAGTGTGACTTTATCTTTAGTAGACTTTTACAAATGTTTGCTGTTTACTTGCTGAACCAYAGGTCACATGGTTGTATTTTGTTTTTCCTGCTTTGTGCTAATAAAACTTTAAAAGTCACCTTTGCTACTCACTGCTCCAAATCACACCTAACTAGTTCTATTTTCTCTTTGTCATTGTTTAATTATTGCTTATTGCACAATTTCACAGCTGGTAGCATGCAGACTATCGACTTTCAATAAAGAATGCAAATTATGGTTAATCACAGTCACTGGGTGGCACTTGCAACATTAATTTTACTTTTTACAATACAGGTCAAGCTTAAACAGGCACCAAAAGATACATATACAATTCAGTCACTTAAGATAATTATGTCTTTGATTCTCCTCTCACCGAAATGAACAAGAGAACTCTTGCATGGGTGAACTGATGTTCTTCTAAGCAAAAATTTCAATATATTCTTATTGTGAAACATTCTAATAGGATGGGCTTTGGTGAGATAGCTCACAAATCTGTCATACAGTATGTAATTGGGTGTTTGCAGTGATGTTTCTTTTTTTTGGATCAGGCTCCCTGCTCAATAAAAAACCACCTATGTAGCTGGAAGAACCTTTGCTCTTTGTGAAGCAGCTTCCAGCGAAGAGGTCTGATGGCAAGTGACACTAATGATACACATTGAATGCTGCTCTCTCTTGTGACTCCTTCCAGTCTCTGGGATCAATGGGAGGAAGAGGGAGCACTGTGGGAGACAGGGGAGCTTCGATGAGGGGTCACATGAAGAAATGGCACTGCAAAATCTTCACTGGAGAAACTGGATGAAAGAGTTTGGCACAAGTATACAGACTATAAATTTGTTTCTGGGGTCATTGCTGAAAGCTGATGCGGAGTATTTCGCTCTGAGTTTCAGCTTCTGAACTTAAGTGTGGGAAATACAGAAACAGAAATACAGTTTGTTCTGATTTCTCTCCTCCCCTCCTGCAGCAGACAAACTGAAAAAAAACCACAGGAAAATGGACAGTTTTGGAAAAAAATGTAGGTCTTTTTTTTTTTTTTTTTTTTTTTTTTTTTTTTTTTTTTTTTTTTTTTTTTTTTTTTTTTTTTTTTTTTTTTTTTTTTTTTATTTTCAAAATTTTTTTTTATTTTTTTTTTTTTTTTTTTTTTTTTTTCCTTCTTATTTTTTTTTTCTTTTAAATTTCATTTAAGTGACATAGACTTCTCATTGTTTTGTCTGGTAACCAATTCACTTGAACCAAGACTTTTTTTTGTTTTGGAGAATGATGAAAAGCAGACAAAATGAGAAACCAATTTACAAGCTGTCAGATGCAGTAGGTTGGAGCTAGGTCATCTGGGAGACAGGAGAGCAGCAATCCCCTCCCTCCTCCTTGCCATCCATGTAGATTTGAACCGGAATCTCTGACTACCAAGGGTGGTGCACTAATGCTGAACTTGGTTTGTATTTGCTGCTTCTATGATTCTTTTTTTTTTGTTTTGTTTTGTTTTTTGTTTTGTTTTGTTTTGTTTTGTTTTTTGTTTTTTTAAACTTTACCTGGATGGGTAAATTGACTGAAAAAGAGATTAGACCTAGGCATCCTGCATCTCACATGAGCTTGTTAAATGCTGGATTTCAGGAGTTCTCTCCCTTCCTTGTATTTTATCTTAATTTTCAGTAGTCAAGGAAGGMTTGAGGGCATGGTAGTGTAAACTAGTTCAGAACCTGATGGTTTGAACAAGAAATGATGAGGATTGATTCACTGTAGTTTAAAATTCCCCAAGTAAGGAGCACTGCAAACCTCCTCTGCAACTCATTGATATCTGTGAGTAGTCATGATGAAAAACAACAGGCCAGCTCTGGAAAGGAAACAGCCTTTGATCACACTTTATTAAAAGATGCTTTGATTTTAAATATAAATATTTTTGAAAGATTTTTATACACGGAGCAAACGAACAGAGAATTTGTGTTTAAATACAGCATAAACATCCAGGATTTATGCTGAATGGTGATGAAAAATGATTTTTTTTTTTGTGAAAACTTGTGGCTAGGTATCCAAATTCTGCATCTGGTCATTGAATGAAAGGGTGCAAGAGGGTTGAAGACTGAAGAACATGATATTACCATGAAGCACTTTAGTTAGGAGACGTTAGGAGACTTTAGGACACAAAGAAAAGAAGGATTTATCATCCAGGTATCTGTCAAAATAAGGAAATAATCTGTTATTGCAAGAACTTCAGCAAGTCTGTCAACAAAATAAACCAAATTTTCTTCTTTTCTATTCTAATTTCTTATTACAGTCATTTAAGATTTTCAAAATCTTACTATGGCAGGCTCACAAAACATCAGAGCCGCTCTCTCCGTAGCATATAAAGTGAGTATCAGCAGGAATTTAATATTATTCTTATCTCCTTCTACAGTACACAGGTTAATTTCAGCTGACACTATCAAATTATTGCATGTTATGGCAGCTTTTCAGAGGTATCCTTGGGCACAGGAGACAAGGTTAGTCTCATCTCTCCTGTACCTTTTGCTAGCCTTCTTCGTTAAGCAAGTTTCACTTATTTCCTTCCAGGCAAACAGAAATAATTTATTATGACAGCTAATCCTCTGCTGAAGTACTGAAATTATCATTCACAGGAACATTGTATTCAAAAGGCTAAGGACTTCCTAGAAACTCTTCCACGTTTCAGTGTTCAGTGTACCTTTGGTTCCTTTGTATGCATTTTAAAACCTTGTTATCATTGCTAGGCAAAGAATTGGGTCAATTCTGTTTAAAAGGGACTGTCTTTTGAGAGTGCACCTTGCTGCCCAGAGGGGCAATACAGTCGGGCAGATATTAGAGGGACAAAAATGATGCCCTGGTAATCTACGGAATACATGGTAAGGCTTATTAACATTTGCACACACTCTCTGCAGACCTGGAGTTAGCATTAGTTCAATTAATAAAGATTTGAAGGGGTAAAACAAGAAGGTAAGATTTGCTCGAGAAGGTCTGATGCCAAATTAACCTACTCACACTGAGGTCAAGGGAGATGGACTCATTTATACTGCATGTGAAGCTAATAGATTATTCTTACAAAACCAGCAGCCCGTTGAGGTGAATTAGCTGTTTCTGTTACCTTTCAGAAGAGGTGTTTCTGATTTTCTGTCACACTGGTGAGTTTTGTGTTGCCTGGGTTTCATGTTGTGTTTTCTGGGCGATGCCAGCGTGAAATGGAGCATCACTGACTTGTCACGGGAGGCRGATAAGATGTCAGCCAGCTGTGCTGACGGGCCAAAGTCGTGGCTGTGCCTGTCAGGTTGGCATTCTGCTCAAAGCCTGGCAAGGCTGCCTTGTCTCCGAGCACCTGCTTACTTTGAAGCTGCTTTGATATGTTGCTTTTTATTTTCTGGAAAGCAAGTTCTATGAAAATTCCTCCTAAGGCAAATTTACAGGTGCTTTTTATGGGGAAAAGATTTTTTTTTTTATGGCAGTATTTGCCTCTAGTATAAATTTTGCTCCAGTCCATAAGGCTTACTTGCATCCCACAGCTCAAAAACTTGTACACACTTCATTAATTTGCTCTTGTTGGAACTGACAGAGGTTCAGTGATAATAGCATCCTAAGTGATGTTAAGGTGCAGACAATTTTTAAAGGAAACTTTGAAATATAATAAAGCACCTTATTTTCTTTTTGTGTTAGTCTAAGAATAAAACCTCTAGATGGCACCAGAAGAACAAGATAGAAATAAGCAGATCTTAAAAATTTCTGCCAGTTATAGCATATCCATCATTTTGATGCAAACACATCACTTAGGCAATGGGAGATTATTAAAAGCATTATACTTATGCCAGTGACAAGGACAGGTCCAGCAAATGACTGTTTCCCGGAAATAGCAGGTGATTTTGCAAGCAATAACTCTGCCTCTTAATCTTTGCATGACACACGTTAAGAGGTTAAGCATGGCTTGTAAAATATTGCAAGACTCATTTTGGATCAACTTTCTTCTTAAGATAAGAAAAGACCAGTGTATTGACTATATTTATGGAGGAAGATTTGAGCTCGAGCTCTGAATGCAAGCCTCTTAGACTTAGCAGGTTCCACAGGTTTCCAAAACACTGTTTCCAATACTGCAAGGCCCATACTCTACAATTTTTATTCAGTTTTTAGAGGGATGATTCCATTTAAAATTAATGTGAGCAAAGAGCACAGGTCTGGCTCTCAGCAGTGCCACTGCAAGATTCAGTGATGTCAAGACCTGTATGAAAGTACCACTGGCCTTCTAGAATAATATTCAATTTCTSATTGGAATTTTTCTGTACCTCAGTACTCGCTTTGTCCTCAGGGTTTATCAGACTGTTTTATTTTAAAAACAGAGGAATTCACRTCATTTCATTCGCTGTCATTTGAACCTGGTGTGGGTGCAGTGAAGGACTTAACTTGTAACAAATGTGTGCTGTTTTTTAGGTTAATGGARCTTCATTTTATGTTATTGTTTCTCCTCTGTTACATTCATATTGTACAGCTGATATCTGATAGGAAAAAGAGCCTTGGACACCCTACTGCAGTTAGAAGTGATATGGTTAATAGCTGCAGCTAAAGCCTTTCTCATGTATCCTAAACTATCCAGCAAGGTTATCCAATGCAGATTTCACCAGGCACCATCACAAAAGTGAATTTGCCCTCCACCCTGCTGAGTGCCTCTGTGGGAAGCCATTATCCATCCAGTGACATTGGTGCACACAGCATGGAGAACAGAGGCAGATTGAAAGATCTACAACTTCTGTTAAAGACAGAGCCGGTGCAGCTCTTTACCATTTTAAATCACAGTACAAATGGTGATCAAAATTTTACTCTGCTGGCTTAGTGACCTCCACTGGACCATTTTGAATGAAGAAGTGCACTAAAAGCCAATCCAACAATTGTAAATCAACCCAAAGCTGGCCCTCCTGATTGCAAGATAGTATGTGGAAAAGAGCCCCATATAGTCATGTGCCACTTTAGCTGGCTGGGAAAAAAAATTCCTTCCACACATGAAAATGGCAATCAACCCCCTGCGTGGTGCTTAATGGGAGGTAAAACACAAGGCGACTCCCTGGCTGGGACTTATGAGGCCACATGCAGATGTCTCCATCTGAGCTAATCACTGAAACTCCCTTCTTGGAAATGGAGAAAAGCAAGTACCAGTGGGGCACAAGTCATATCATTCTAAAGCAGGTGTATCAAATAAGTGAGATGAATTGTGTATTCTTTCCACTGACTATAAAAGGAGTTTGGTGTAGACTGGTTGGATGGGAGACATCTGCGTGGCTGATGTTTGAAGCCAGGTGTGATAAATTCAGCACCATCTTTYTCTAATTTGGCTCTTTAGTTGAAAAATCTGTTTACAGATTTGCTTCTCAATAGCTGATTTTTTTTTTTTTTGCTGTGTTTTTTACAGGCTATCTTCCTCTACGTACTCCTGTAATTTACTGCCTTCTCTGTGATATCCATTTAATTTCAAAATCCCTGTGCAAGCATTTGTTAACTTCCATCACACATGTGGTCCCAACTCATAGCTGACTCGCCATTTGGCCTTTATGAAGACATAGCCTTAGGCCTTCAAGTCTTTTAAAAATGTAGGTCTTCATCCCAGTTTTTGATTGTCTGAGATGCTGCTGTTGGTGTAGGATGCATTTCTCCCTTTGTTCCTCTCAGTGCCATCTCTCTGTGGCAGCATCTCAAACAATCGATGCCACAAGCCTTTCRTGGTCTGTGTCCTTCAGCTGAGCCCATAAGTCGTGCCTTGTGCAGTTTCTGTGTTGTGCTGGCAAAGCTCTCTCTCTCTGGCTGGAGAAGCACTGTTCTGTGGCTCTCCTAAGTCCAAGTTCTTCTGCTCAAGGCAGCTCAGTAACTGGCAAAAGCTCTGAATCCTCCTGCTTCTGGGCTGGAATCTGCTTTAGTCTTCTGTTTGTCTCTGACTAGTTCCAGTTGTCTTTCTGTTCAGCTCTCTTACTCTCTAGGTTTTGTGATTTCTACGTATGATCTCTCCTCTTCTGTCATTCCATCTGCTGTCATTTGATCCTGCTTTAATGGCAGAATCTGTCCCAAGAAATAAAAGAGCTCAAGGCTTACTTTTCTAGTCCCGAGACCAGCACCTCGTACATATAACATTAACTTCTTCTAGTGCCCATGACAAGGTGCAATGTCATCTGAACTGCCCTCTGGAGTATTTACCCACCCTAACTTCAGATCAAGAGCTGTTTAAGAGTGTGTGAGGTGACTTGCACAAAAACTTTGCTAAGGTCAGTCCAAACAAGTAAAAGTACTRGCTAATTAAGTTCAGTGCTGATGCCTTAGCAGTGGTTAATTTACTCAAAGAGGTTTTAACTGAAGTGTCCAAGCACCAGTAGCCATATGAAATGTGTATGTGGTGGCGTCAAGACTTAGTGACTTATTAGTAAGTAAATAATTGCATCTACATGGCCTACTGTTCTAATAACCACTTTCCAGTGAGCAAACCTGTCCTAATGAAAATGAAATGTTTCGTTCAGCAGCCTGTGAATCTTGCACTGTTGSTAGCTGAACTCAGCACATTTCTGGATGTTGACCCTTTCCTGCTCACGATTCTTTTTTGCCATCATTCACCATATACTGTCTTCCCACTCATTTTTGGGTCACTTAGGTAAAAAATGTGGTATGATTAACTGGCACATTTACACCTGGACTCATCAGCAAGGTATATAGGACTTTGCAGGCTTGAACCTTAAACTTCCTGATTTTCCTGGCTTTTGGATAGACCTTCAGGTCACGTACAGTAAACACCTGTGGCAGCTTTGGCTGTTAAAGGTTATGTTCTGACCTTTCAGGAGCAGGTTGAGCTCTCGTRAGATCTTTTTCCTCATTTTGGTGCATACCCCCTGCTGCTGCAGTCTGGCATTTAAGCCTCATCAATGGGATTTCAATTTTTCTCAGATGTGTCTTTTTCTSTAAGCATGACATGCAAACCTGTTTCACTTTGTCATGAGGTCTTAGACCCCTTTTGTCTTCTCTTTAAACACAATCATGTTTTACATGCACAGCTCTCATATTAGAAAGGCAGCCATATTCCTATGAACCTTATTTCTTCAGGCTTGCTCCTATCAAGTAAGTCTGTGTCCCATCCTCTTGTCCCAGCCAACTCCCCCCAGTTTATATGCTGAGCATGACATTCTCTGGTGTGGAACATCCCTTTACCCAGTTCAGGTTTGCTCTCCTGGCTGTGCTCCCTCCCAGCTTCTCGTGCACCTGCTCACCGGCAGAGCAKGGGACACTGAAAAGTCCTTGATTTAGAGTAAAAACTAGTGGCAACAACGAAAACATCAGTGTGTTATCAACATTATTCTCATACTAAATCCAAAAGACAGAACTTTACAAGCTGTTAAGAAGAAAATGAACTTCATCCCAGCTGTAATCAGGATATCAAGGCACCTGTATTGTGACCCATTTAATTARCCATGATTTCCCCTCTCAGAACTTCATCCTTACCTCATAGCAGCAAAGATTCAGAAACATAATTTCTATCCTTTCCAAGCRCTGCACAATACATTCTGATGGGCTCTGATCAGGCCTCATGCCCACCCCATGCCAAAATGTATGACTATTTCATTCCAAAGAACATAGCTACTAATTCCCCTTCCATCAGAGCACATCTCGTTGGGCCTGGCAGGCTTTAATTGAAAATGCCATGGGCTAATGACTTTGCAGTAACTGTGCTCCCGAGTCTCCTCCTGAGGCCTCAGACTGTAATTAAAGATGCTCCACAGGCATTTCAGGATTGGCAGCTTGCTTGTATTTGTCTTTATTCGTTCAGAAGGTCTTATATTTTGATGTTAAAGAGACAGAACAGTGATATTCTGAGTGGCCAAAGGGGCTCTTGTCTTTAGTCTGAGCAGTTTAACAGGTTGRGCCTCTAAGGGGTAACAAATCCAGAAAAATGCAGCCAAGACTTGCAGTGTTTTCCCTTTCAGGAATGATATTGGGAATACCAGCGCACTTTCCCTAGAGARCTGGGCTAACCTTTGAAGGATTGCTTCTGCTTCTTGTGGGAGCAAACATTTGCAGAATAAGCCAAATCTGGTTCACATGTCAACAAGATTGACCCACAGTGTGGAGACCCTCACATGATATTGACAGCCTAAATGAGCCTTCTTTGAGCTCTCCCTGCTCAGCAGCRTGGCTGTATGGTGGTGATCTCCCCTGGAGCTGGGATACCTCTCACGGTTTCTCCTGTGACAGAGACAAAATCTACCAGTGACTCATTTTTTGGTAGTAACCAATATTGTGTATGAACTTGCAGTATGATAACTTTTATTTGACTTTGTAACTTTAATTTTTGTCTTGATAAGTTTTGGATCAGAGCTCAAATGATTGTGCTCTACAGTAAAAAAAGTGAACCGTGTCATGGAGCTTTGTTACACCACAGTTTGAYAGCATCATATTAAAACTGATTTTGCTAATGCCTTTGACAGCAGTTCTTTAAGTGACCTRAATTCATGACAGATTGAATGGAGAGCAGCAGGAAAGGGAATCTGCAGAAGTTGTCTATTGCTGTCCTCTTCTACACCTGTGTAAATGTGGCCAAGCTGGGACATTTCAGTTTGCACATGAGTAGGGATTTCCTAGAGGCAGAAGTTTCTGATGGTTCTGTGCACACAGGCCAAGCTCCAGCCAAGAGCAGCTTGCCCTTTCCCTGAGATGACSCCTCTGGGATGACAGAAGCAATGCTTTCTTCCCTCCTAAACGCTGCATGAAAAGCACCTCTTTTCTTCCCCCTGCCTCCCTGTGGGATTCAGGCAGGGTAGGAAGACAGAGATGTCTGATGCTGTTGCAGAGCAGATGAGGACAGATGTTTGTGGAAAGCTTGGGATTGGAAGGAAGGGAGGGGAAAGGGGACTATGGATGTGCTGGAAGGCAGCTGACAGAGCAAGTGAGAGCTCGAGAGGGCATCTGACCCGGGGGATACTGACCTGGCTGTGAAAATGGGCAATTGCAAGGAGCGAGGAGAGCTTTGAAAGAGGGAGCTCAAGGAGAGGGGAAAGGGAACTGCATGAAGGGGGTGGGCAGTGAGGATCATATTGCACCAGGCAATAGTGAAACTGAATACAGCTGGATATGGAGGCCCAAAAGCAATAAAGACAAAACTGTGAGCTCACGGGCTGGATGACATGTATTTCTCTCCAGGACCTGAGATCATGGCCACCTCTGTGTATCTGAGAACAGTATTTTATGGCATCTGCTGTTGATTAGCCCAAATTATTATTGGTGGCAGCTTCTAAAGCAGCAGAGCATGGCAGGTGTGTGGGGTAACCAGGGAGGAAACTGAGGTGATTCAAAATATTTAAGCAGCAGGATAGAGTGACAGGAAGAGGAAAACTGGTGAGAAACTAAAGGGGAGATGTTTCACTGATTGGAGAACAACATGGCAAACCACAAGGGCAGTGATATAGACAGTGCTAGCTCACACGCTAAACAAAATCCAGCAGTAACACCAACCACAGTATGAACGGAAGAAAGAGAGAAATTGAACACTCAGTGAAGCTTACAACCTGGGGAGATCAATAGTGGGTATGTTCATGGCCATGTGAGGATTTTTGCAGTGGCAGTGTCAGTCTTTCAGTTARGTGGCAGAGCACAGTGCCATCAGAAGCAGAGGTGTGTGATTGAGCTGCACAAGAAGGTTCAATCTAGCCCAGTGACCCAGAACAATTTTCTTTTTCACATGACAGATACGTCCCTGCATAGCACTGTTCTTCTAAACTTGGAGACTACCAAACTCACTAAGGGACTCAGCTACCAGAGCCTAAACAAATGAAAGTCTGTGACCAGATCCTCAAGATAGACTTGCCAAATCTCTGCCTGGAGAAGTTTTCTGGTAGCTGTCCCCTCCTGAGGATCTTTGTGCAGCACTGAACCTGCTTAACTTAATATCTAGTGTGATCTGAAGATGTTATTCATGATGAGAAGCAGGACACTCTCTGCTACTTGAGGAGTTGCTAGCTGGGAATTCTTTCGTTTGAAGAGTTTCTTCTCCATACCAGCTGTTCAGGTACCACTAACAGAGCTGCCACAAAATAAAGATTATGTTTGGGCTGCATAACCTGATTAAATGTTGTTTTGTGGTTGACTGGCAGAGGGATGGATCTCATATAGAGCAGAGCAGGAGCTGCAGAGCTATCAGTATTCTCTCTGCAGCGATTTCATCTGTCAAGCTGCACACAGCTTTTTCGCTTTGGTTTTATAAAGCCAAAATCTTTAATGGAAAAAACAATAAGGGATCCCGTGACCTGCCAGTTTCACTGATGTGTCCCTGGTTCTCTGTACCCAGCTTCAGTGACTCATTGTGACYATAACCTCAGTGTTTATGTCTCTTGCTCTTCTGGCATGGTACAAAACAAACTCAAGAATGTAGCATCTATTTTTCTCAGCTCTAGAGGTACTTTGCTTTCAAATTCTCTTTTGTTTTCATTACCTTGCCATTGGGGCCAAAAGCTACTTTCTGAAGAATTGCAGCTCTGCCTTTGCACAAAAAAAAAGCATATTTTAACTTCAATTTTCTGATTTTTAAACTCTGCTCTGTTTTCTTTACTTTTCTGAATTATAATAAGTGATTCAGTGACCCTACACCTAATTTGAAAGACAAGGAGAAGCTCTTATTTTCCTTTTMTTTTTCACAAAGCTCTTATTTTCCTTTTTAAAAATTTTATTTTGTTCTGATGGTTAATTCCAGATATGGGAATATGACTATCCCATCCTTCTTTTTTACAAGGATTTGATTTAGTGCATAAACTCTCATGCAGTATGAATCATATTGGAGTAGCTTGATAACAACCGGTGCAGTATTCTTATTCAACCCAGAACGGCAACACCTTAGATATCAGTTACTGAAAATACATTTTATGGTGAAAAACTCTAATAGATCAATGTTCAAACTCTTCACAGAAAAGCAAAATTATGAGGATAACACAGCAGAGAAAAGGTATTACACTTCAGTCATAAGAACTATCACGAAAGAAATACCATGATGCTCTTGAAAAAATTGAGGTAGTGAACTGGAGTAAAATCAGTAAGTTGGAATGTAGGAAACTCTGACAACTCAACTTGAAAAAAATCAATGTTTTGTACCTTGTCCCATCTTTCGGTCTCTACAACTACCTGAAAAGAGGTTGCAGCAAGGTGGGGATCATCCTCTTCTCCTAGAGAATATAGCCTCAAGATGCACCAGGGGAGGATTAGGTTGGAGTCTGGTAGAATTTCTTCATGATGAGGATTATTAAACATTGGAATGGGCTGTCCAGGGTTGGAAGTGTTCAAGAAACACCTGAAGGTGGCAGTCAGTGCCATGGTCTAGTTAATGAGGTGGTGACTGATCAAAAATTAGACTCGATGACCTTGAAGGTGCTTTCCAACCTAATTGATTCTGTGATTCTTAAARAATTAAAGGAAAAAATTTACAGAAGTTCAGCACTTCTATACAGCGACGAATCCACCATAAAAATCTCTCTCTCAGGGATTTCCTTCTCTAGAGGGATAAGTTTTTCATAGGGGCTGCAGCGCAGATGCCTCCAGAGACAAATGGATGATTCTCTCTCTTACATCATGCACCAAGCATGGGAAAAAAGCAAAGTGTGAAAATATGGGCARTACTAAAGCCCAGCCATCCTTCTGTTGCTTGAAAAATGACCAATGGGTGAGCATTCAACAGGCATTAGGAGAAAGTAACCTTCCTTGAGGGCAATAGAATTCAAATTGGGAGCAACTTGCTAATTTTGGAYAGTGAGATTCAATTTACATGCGGGACACAACTTCAATAAGAACTGAGAGAAAGAGGTTCTTTCTGAATAGATACAGATTAGTTAAGTTACAAGTWAATTAATACTTGCTATTCAACTTCATTTTTTGTTTGTTTACTTGTTTTGTTTTTGTCTAGGAGAGGAGGAGGAGGCTGGCAGTTTTTTTGTCCAGGATGACCAATGATTTCCTTCCTGCTTTAAAAAAATCTACAGAGCTATTGCAATAGTCCCAAATAATCTTGTCATATTAAGTGAGACCGTAATTCTTTCTTCAGATCACAAATTTAGGGACAAGGTCTAGAATAAAGGAATGAGACCCTGTCATTATGAAGGTGTACAACCCAACAGCAATGAGGTGTCTCTTCCCTTACTGTGGAGGCAAAATGAAGCTTTTGTCACTGTAAAAGCTGTGTGACAAGTACAGCTGTCTTTGCACTCAGAAATGGAGATCATTAAAGACCTTGAGCTCCATGCCACCCTTTGTATAGCAWCAGGCTGAAATTTTGAGTCTCAGGCTTGTCATATAATTGAAACAAATGGGGTCATGCTAAATGACATGTTCTTGGGCACTGGGAAGGTTTGGTCCCCGAGGGTTTTATTTGCCTGTGCTAATTCTGCTTAGCAATCAACTGGGCATTCACATTTAATCCTGGTGCCGAAACATTCTTGCAGGTGAATCTTAATTTGTGAGCTCTTTGCATTCTCTTGTGAGTCAAGAAGTTAAACTAATTTGATATTGCACTCCCTTGATAGTGAAAAGGTTGATGAGAGCAAGACAAAGTTTACAGTAGAGTGTCTCATTAAATCATTTTGCATTTCAGTGGAAAGATAGTTTATCTTTCAAGTGGTATTTGTGATAAAAGATGGATAAAACTTGTCCAACAATCATATTAAAAAGCAAATGTTTTTATTTTTTTTACAATAAAACTCAAATTTCTGCTAAAAATCATGCCTGAATGGTGCTAGAAGATGTACAAAAAACTTCAGATCCATCAATGAGATGCAATATTACCAACTGGAATTTCTACTGAATCACCTCATAATTTAGACTCAAAGTCCTAGACTGAAGCAAATATCTCAGTTTTAATTTAAAACATAGGAATTCAGTTCTAATCTGGTGGTTGTTGAACAAAAAGCTAGRCAACCTGAACTAGAAAAGGTTAGAAAAATTAAAGGCAGCAAATAAAAAAGGTTTGCCCTTCAGGGCCAGGGGGAAGTCGAATGCATTTAACACTTGTCAGGRAAACTGGGCTTATTCTGTCCACTTTAACCACATCATTCACAAGTGTGGTCACCCCAGATGCAC
The DNA here is from genome assembly GCF_030028575.1 of Malurus melanocephalus. NCBI lineage: Eukaryota > Metazoa > Chordata > Aves > Passeriformes > Maluridae > Malurus > Malurus melanocephalus. The sequence continues at coordinate 6,069,188 of NW_026623238.1, forward strand.
CCAGAGAAAAACATCCTGGAGGTGGCTGCTGCCACTGGAGCAACTTGGCAAACTGTCTGCAATGGAGCCCCTTTCCTTGGAGGTGTCATGGAGTGGGGAAAGACTGTCTACATGAACTGTCCCTGTTACATCTGCAGCCTGCCCCTCACCACCGATTTGCCTTCTGATCCTTCCCTCACGACAAGGCAGAAGAAGATCCATTTATTAGAATTAACACCTGCTCCTTGGCTGAAGAAGAAACAGCTGTGTGCTGGATTATTTTTTGATGGGCTGCAGGAGGCCACTGTCGGCGTGAGGGGAGCATTCCTGGCTTAAAATTTTATCCTAAACCTGAATAATGATATTTCACAACATATGAACACAATGAGATTATTTTTACATCACCTGTAATTAAAATGGTGTGAGGATCAAGATTTATCAGGAAAGAAACTACTTAAAATCAACCCCAAAACAATCCTTCATGTGGGAGTTTGATTTCCAGGTACAGCAATGTGCTTATCTCTGCTAGAAGCCTTCTTGGTCATATTCACATAATGGTCTATTTACTGCAGTGTACAATAATGCAATATAAGGTTCACATGACAGAACTGTTATCCTAAGCAATAAATGCATAAATAAGTTATTTATACAACCAAATATGCTGTTCTTTTCTTTGTTGCAGCTTGCTACTCTAAAGCAGATTTTTATGTGCTTATTAACATAATTATCACATATCAGTGCTCTTGACAAGAGAAATGCAAGTCATTCTTCTTCATAGTTTTTGAATAAAAACCCCATGTTCTTGAAGTGCTTTTAAACAATGAAGATTACCTGTAATTCAATTCACACTGATCTTTAGTATTTACTGTTTAGAGAGGGAAACTAAGGTCCAGGAAATACCTAGTTCTGGACATGCTCATTAAAAAGATGCATAAATCTAGCAGTTTAAATTACATGCACAGGTAAAACCCCCAGCTCATCAAATCTAAAATGATCATTTACAACTTCATGAAAAAATATTGTTTTAGCTTACGGATGAAGGCAAAAAAGAGAAAAAGGAGCTGATTTCTTATCAGAATATGAATAGAAACGCTCTCATGATGACGAAGAGATATGCTAAATGTTTCCAACAATGAAAAAAGGCAGATCATGTATGCAGGTACCTAAATCCAGGCTAATGAGTATTTGGCCATGTGTATCCTCTGTGCAGTGCTGCAGTGTTCATGAATCAAAGAATGGCTGCACCTTTGGAAAATGCTGAATCCTGGAAATGCAAATGAGGCAGTATGCAGAASTCATAACTGTTGCCACTGTCAAGTGGCCACGAAAATGATTATCTGTTAAGATGTTGGAGGCTGAGCTACGAACCTCTAAATTCTCATGGAACTCATCTGATTTACTAACTTGTCGTTATACCAAGATTTTTAGTTTGTCATGGCAACCTGAGAACRGAGAGGAGCAGGATGCCATCAGGCAGCAGTCATAACGCAAGCATAAGTTAAATGCCTCTAAAGTTAATGACCCAAACTCTTCATTGCAGCCGCGGGGCACTCAGTGTAACTTGGGGGAGGTGCACAGATGCTGTAAATTACTTTGGATGGCAGTGCCATGACCCTGGGCCAGCTGTGTATCAGACCAGACCGGTGGCATAAGTTACAATAATGTAACTGCTGCTGTGAGGAGCCTGAGTGCCTGTTGTGGCAGACATGTAATGTCAGCGTCCTGCTGAAGCACAGGCCTCTTATTTTTTCCTTTTCCTTCCTTACTCTGGCTGTAGGGTTCAAGGCAAGCTGGGAGCTGCTGCATTTTTTCTGCCCCACTAGGAAATTATCCCACCCTGAGTAATCTTTCCATTGCTGCTGGCCCTTATAATTTGGCAAAATGCTGTAAGTTCATTGTCTTGAACTCATGAGACAAATCAAGGCAATATACTCTCCTTTGCATATTTTTCTGTTTTATATTCTATTTTGTCATAATAGTCTGGGCACTAATTTTGGTTTAATTTTAAATCTTGGATCCAAGAAAATGCTTTTAGCAGTATCAAATGACTATTCACCTGGGTAAAAATGGTGACTGGAAAGCAATGTTAKTGACAAAATTATCTGTCAGGGCAACAGCATCCTCTCTACAGCTTTCACAGTGTGATRTTATTAGAGCATGTGAAAGCTGCCTGCCTGCTCTGCTGCCTGCTTTTTAGTGATAAGTATTATCTATTATATTGCAGGGACTTTTAGTCAAAGCCTTGTACATTTTGCAGTTTTCTGAATATGTTTCAAGATCTTCAGGTTTTATCAACTGCAGATAATTGTTGCAGACAAACATATATTATTCTAGTGGAAGAATATAAGAGGAAGAATCATCTGCAGCCAGGAACACCGACAAACAGAAGTTTGGAGGTAGCAAATGAATCATTTGAAACTAGGGCAGCCCTAGTAAGGAACAGACACTGCTCATCTGTGCAGTAAAACCCACCTACTTTAAGCCACAGCTGTAAAATTAATGGAGTTTAGGTAAGCTGTCCCTCCCTGGGGATAATAGTAAGTTTATATGTCTAGCTTTTTTACACTCTCCTTATCCTGGTAACCTAGGTTGCTGAAATCCTTTTTATGCTGCCCTCCTTTTTTTTTTTTTTTTTTTTTTTTTCCCCTGGAATATGCCAAGACCTCTCATAAAGCAGTCACTATATTAGGAGACAGAAATTCACAAAGCCTGGGTAAATGTCAGCACCGAGGAACAACTTTCACCCCTGAAAGGTCACAGACTGCAGCTCCAGCATATTGTGGTCCAGTCAGCAGCAACCAGTCAAGCATATCAGTTCAGCATAATACCACATTATTACATTTATCTGGCCAGCATTAAATGTGCTGCAGCCTCATGCTTTGTTTTCCTTGACTTTGAATGAAGGAAGCAGCTTTTGTAAGGCATCCTAAAGCTGTTCGTTCAAAGATTAGGAAAAGGCCATGGTGTCTGATGGGGGATTTAGACTGAGTGAAAACACCTAACACCAAACCCATGATCCTCAAACTGAGATCCAGCTTCTCTCTAATCCTGACCATTTACATTTGCTAAATACCTAGAATAGAACATTACAGTGACCTGGTAACACCACAGTTGTGATGGGAASAGGGTGCTCCTGGGACAAGCTTGCATCTGTCAAAGTCTGTCTTTTCCTACTGTGTCCTCAGTATTTGCAGAGGGTTGATCCTAAGTATCCCTAGGATACACCCACAAAAAGCTATCATTTAAGAGAACTTGTTTGATTGGCTTGTTTTGATGGTAGAGGGAAAAAGGTCTAAGAACTCTGCTGTTTGCAGATCCCAAATCCACAATCCTACAGTGCTGGCTGGTAGTGCTGGGGCACTAACTCAGGGAAAACCCTTTCTTCAGGACTTCCTCTTACTCTGCTCTGTGTTTCATATACTGTTTCTTGTGTGTCTAGCTGTCCTGCACTGGAATGCCTAAAGGCTAGGTACAGCACTGCTTGACTGTTTTATTCCTGAATTCGTTTGGGACTGTTTGCTGTGCATGCAGGGAATATTTTGGAAGTCTTAGTTTTCTTATCTGTTTATCAAATTTGTGAATTTTTCAATTGAATTTGAAAAAAAATGCCAGGGATATGTGTTTAGTTTGCTTGAATTTTCATGTATATGCACAAACATGCTTTATTTTAACCAAATAGCAGCACTAGGAAGACAGAAGGGGTGTATGTTACTGTGCTGTTATTGATTACACATTATAGTACAGTAGAGATTATATCTTGATTCCATAAAGTTTTTAATGAAGCTTTCATAACCATCATGACCAATTATTTAGAAAACTACTGATAAATCACTCATCTGATGATTGCTCAGTTCTAATGACTCCTTTTCCTTGGATGATTATACTGTTGGAGWTCATTGTACATCCTTTAAAAGTTTCTAAAACTGTGTTTTGTGTGGTGAACCAACACTTTATTGAAGGGCTCTGCATGTTACAACTTTGCTGTTTCCTAGGGCAGGCTGCTGATCTCTGCCTTCATTTTTCTGAACATTATCAGAACATCTAATTTCTATTCCGCTTTAGGGTCATGCTAAGTTACCAATTTTAAACAGTTTCTGTGATGTTGACAGTTTTAATTTGTTCCACTTGGTATGTTAGTAGGCCTATTGTTTGTTCAAAGTAAATTTTTGTGTTTCTGAAAGAGACAGTTCCTGCATTTTCTCAATGCAATGCAATTTGTACCCATATTGCAGCTCCAGACATCTCCTTAAGGGCAAGTCTAATTGAAGTTGCTTGATTTCTGCTACCAATCAGAGTTTTTTCAAACTGGGTTTCTTTTCATCTGTAATGCTTTAAGCTTCTCCTGTATTAGCAGGCTCACTCAGGTGTAACATTTTCTCTGAATCTCTCTGCTTGACCACAGCCCTCTGGTTCACTTGAGTCAGTCTCCCAGCTAACATTTAAAAAGCACCTGATGAGCTCTGAGACTGATTAATACTTATGAGAATTTACTTGTCCTTTCTTAAAATGATTGCATCTAAATTAAGCCATAAATCTAGCTCTGACTCACCTTTCAGCAAGTTATGCCTCAGCTCCCAGCAGAGCAGGACAGGGTTCAGGGTGGATGCAAGAACCACAGTCTGGATCTCTGTGATTCACAGTCATTTAAGGGTAATTTAGGGGGCCTTAAAGATAATATTCCAATAATTACTAAGCAGGTCACTTTACTGCACTTATGTCCATTTTTTCTTGGTAAAAGAAGACTTTATTGTTAGTTTCAACTGTGCAGTGTGTTTAGCGGAGGAAATGTAAGTTTGTACCCATTTGCATTGRAATGAATAGTTTGTAAAAGAGAGGAAGAAGGTGGAAATTTTCATGGTATGTATTATTTGAGGCTTTTACCTCTTTGATTTTGGCACAATTGTGATTGCTTGACATTCATGTATCTCTTCTACAGCCAAGCATAAACAAAACTTTGATAAGTTTGATTATCTCATCACTAGTTATGTAATTTGTGGCCTTTAGGAGCTTAGTGTAATTTTCTTTTAAATATCTTTTGCCTGTGATGCATTTATTTAGCCTTTTGTTGTAGGTATATATCAAAGTGACTTTTCTTTCCAAGTAAATCAGTAATCATGCAAAGCTTTTCTTTTCTCARCAATCAATARGCTGTTTTTTCCACTTGCTTTTCCAAGTACACACAAGACTTATCCTCCCTCCATTTCCTTTCTACATTKTGATTTTTTGCATTTTARAAACAAATAGTTCCATTTGGAGGTRTCTTTACTGARCAGCTGTCAGGGAGAGASACAATGAAGGTGGAGAGGCAAGAGAGACTGCCTGGAGGAGCAGGAAATGTGCACGAGTTACTTCAGCTTCCCAACCACGGGCAGTCTTTGGAGTCGGGAAAACTTCTGCCCTTGGAGTCCCTTTTCTTCCTCCCAATGCCATTTTTTTCCCATTAGGAAAGGCACTTTATGAGGAAGGCAGGCAGGGAAATTTGGTCACCTGAGGTAGAGAGAGGGTGGAACCAATGACAGAGATGGTCGGGGTGATTGGCAGGACAGTTGTTTGCAATCTCAGTATGGTGGTATGTTTGAACTGCAAAATCCTACCAGGCCAAACCAATATTTACCCTGTAGWCTTTCAGTCCAAGAGGTGGAGGATTTATGGGTCCTCTCTGTCATTCAGTTTCCCTACGCTGAAACATTKTTCTGGCTACTGAGTGTGTAAGGCAGCAGTAAACTGCAAGTTTCCTGCAAATTGCACAAGGTCTGTCTTATCATCTTTGATTTGGAGATGGGGAAATAGAACAGGAAAAATTATTTCCTTGTGGGAACCAACATGAATGAAGTAGTGACAGTAGAAGAATTAAAGCACACCCACTGCCCTGTTTTATCTCTAGTTTATTTATGCTTTGTTGTCACTATATTCAGAGACTTAAAAATTAATTTCTTAAAAATTAGGATAATATTTCAGACATTTACTAGATGAGTATAGATGTTGTGAAGGCCAAGACTCCAAAATATTTTAGGGTGGCTCAGCAGCAGCTAGATCACCAATTGTGAATTAGCAGAAACTTAAACGTTGTGGAAACAGTCTAGACCCGGGTCCAGAGCTAACACAGACCCACAMAATTCCATTGAAACCACAGTCCTTGAGCAAGTTCAGCATTAYAACATTTCCCTAAATAATAATATATGCTGGTTAGATTATTTTAAAAATTGCAGTATGGATATTATGAACAAAACTGCAATTGATAAATCAGTATTTTCAATTCTTAATAAAATTTTATATGCACAAGGGTCCAGTTGCACACCATACAGAATGCTGTATTTTGAAAGTATTTTTTACTGTGCAGTACTTTCATCCCATAGATGAATTATAAACTTTTCAAATTAGATAAAATTGTGTATGCAAACATAATTTTTATATAAGATTTAAACTGAAAATAATAAAAAATACAAAGACTGAGAAATGCTATTATTTTTGCTCCTGTAAATATAAAATTATGTGAGGAAAGCTTTGCCCCATGGTGTTGATGAACTTTTCATGTATTATTATGGGAAAGAGAAAACCTCAATAGAAAAAGAGCACTCTTGATAAGTTCCTGAGGATGCATTTGAATTCTGGTAATTTTTTGCTGATAAAATTCTAGCTATCAAGTTTTTATCTAAAATAATGATTCCTTGTTTCATTCCTAAGTTGTTCACTATATCATTATGTGCTAGAAACGCACAGAACAGTTGCCGTTTACTGAATCATCAGTGAAAGATTAGAATTGTTCTGCATAAGCCTCAGGAGACCTGGGATAGTCCATGAAGCTCTCATTAAGCATTTTCTATTGAATTTGTCATCCATTAACTGATAAAATAGATGTACCAGCAGACTGCTAGCTGTGTTGGAACCTCTGAAATCCACTCAGATGTGGGGGAAATCTATCATATACTTATTTTCTTGACAGAAAACTTTTCAGCAGGTTCAGATTTCTCATTTACATCAACTTCTAGCAAAGAAAAGTACTTTCATAAAGAGAATTTTATACTTTCTATACATGGTAGCTATACTACTACTGCCAAAGTCATAAACACTGAGAATAAAGAGCATCATTYGTCAAATGACACTGGAAAAGATAGATTTTTTTTGCTTCGATTCAACGGAACTGAGAAAATTTTCTTTTAGAAAGGCTCTTTGCAATTAATATATAGTTTMCATATAATAAAGCTGTTTTGAGCCACTGAAACTATTTATGATACATTTATTCACTACTGGGTGGYAATCAGCATGGCTTTATTGGGCCAGCACACCAAATTGCAATGTATATTAGTTTGTTTACTTTTAAGGTAGATTGGAATGGAGATTTTATGGTCAGAGATACTAATGATAATATAATTTACTAGCGTTTACATCAGAAGTTGACATTTTAAATCCATAGTCCAAATTTATTAATTAAGCCCAGCAGCAAAGCATTATATTCAGCTTACTGTTGACTCCTAGAATTTATTGAAAAATGATCTTGCTTCACCTTACGTATCAGAATCATTTTGCAGAGAGCTTTTCTGCTGCAGAGATATCTCTATTGAATTTCTACCACAGATTAAAAGAGAGGAAATGTTTTAAGTGCCATTAAAATTGAGCAGTAAATCTTTCACTTTAAAAAAGAGAGGAGGAGGATAATTCATTTCTCATTTCTCATCAAAGGTAGGCAACTAATTAGTCTCACTCCAATTAATGCTCAGGTTATATAAAAGATGATTGATTCTGTCTAGATTTTTATCCTTTGAGCATATGGCAACAAGGAACATGGAAGGTTTTCAACTGTCATGTTTGTGCTTGTACCTTAAAGTATGAATATATGGGCTATGCACAGGCAGTGGTCTAGCATTTTGGCTGCAGAGATAACTGCGTGCTATTCAATCACCTTTATTTCCACTGTTTACTGTGATAAAGAACAGATCTTGGCCATGCAGAAAGCATGTTGACCACCTATATAGTCTACAGATGGCTTTTGAAAATGTATCCAGACTGGTGATTCCAGAGCAGAGCTGGGAATATAAAAATAASAGTGACATGTAAAATTTAGGCTCATGGTAAGATGCAGAGTCTGGACATAAATGGCCTTCCAAAAAAACCAGTTTGCTTGGCTCAATTTCCTACAGCCAGTCCATAATGCTGCCTGCTAACTGCYCCTCTCCCTTGGCCCTCGCCCAGATCCTGCTTGCTCCCCTTATAACTGTTGTTTGGATTTCCAGTCCCTGACACCAGCTCAGCCAGGGAAGGCTTTGGTACTCCAGCCTTTCTCACATAGGAACGGGTTCCTTGTGCCCTCAGAAATTGCTTGCCCCACACAAGCTTTCCTGGAGTCMTGTGAAAGCAAACCCAAGGGAAATGGGTGGAACAAAAGCGCTTACTGAAGATAATGGGATCATGGAGGAGAAGGGTAATGGCCAAGCTCAGCAGCCCAGGAACATGAACTTTTGCACAATCTCTTGGACTGCTCATTCTTAAAGCTTGGCCTGCCACTGGTTGGAGGGGTACCAGTTTTTGCAGTAAAATTGTTACTTGTGCTGTTTCTAACAGACTAGATACTAGTCTCTCCATTTTGGGAAAAATTTTCCTCCCCTTGTCATCCTCTCAGCCCATTGTTTGAGAGGTGGTGATTTAGAAAAGGAGTTTGCTAACCTGTGTGTTAATTATTCTTAGGAAAAGTTAAATACGAGTGGCTTGAACAGGTGGATATTTGAAGCTCTGTCATGTTCATCATGGGTTGGAATTTATCCTTCTTGCAGAGAAGTTTTTGCAGGAATAGAGGGCAGATCTCTGACAAGGAGGATGCCTAAAACAATTCCCTGAGTAAATGAATGCTGATTTTAGCATTCTGCCCTCTCCCAGCTGCTTTTCATGAGCTCTCTGCCTTGGTCTCTCAATGCATCCTTTATGCATTTACTTTTTTTTCTCCTTTTTTTTTTTCTTTCCTTTTATTTGTTTTCCCTAAAATATAAAGGAGAGATGAGACTATGTGCCAAGGAACTGGGTAGATCAAGTGCAAAGTCTTATATGCAGAAGGGTAGAAGGTGAGAAGATGGAGACAAATGCAAGTTTCTTGGTGTCACGGAACACTGGCTTGCTGCAGACTGCTACAAGCACAGGGTCAACCACCTCGGTGCTTTTCTGTATTTCTGATGTTCAGGAATATTTCCTGGCACAAATCACAGCAGCACATGCTGCAGCTCTTTGCTAGCTGCCTCTGTTCTGCCCTGCTGCAAAGTGTTGCTGAAAGCCATAATTCTACAACCAGACTTCTTTCCTTTTCTGCATATTTTTCTCTCCCACATGTACGTGCCATGCAGAGGCAGTATAAAGGTATGCTCTTGCTTAAATACAGCTGCTCCCTGAGCCAGCAAAATTGTGTTTAGGCACTATTACTAATTAGTCACCCCCTGCTCAGTGCCATCTTTCCAAAATCTAACCTGTCTCAAAATACCTGTTCTAGCACGATGATGCTAAGGATCCACAGAAAATGAGGCAAAAGTAATTAAGCCATCCTGGAAAAATAACATACTGCATAATTTGAGCAGTGTATAATTGATTAACGTTACTTCTGTAAGCAYTTTGTGGTGCTATCTTGTAAATTAAATAAATTCGTGATAAAGAAGTATGTAGAAATCCAATATCATTAGTTTACTTGTTCATATACTTTACTAGAGAATTATTTTTTCTGTAACAAAMCGTATTTTCTGCGCTGTTGAACTACATCCATCTTAATGGGATCTGCCTCTTTCAGCTTTTTATGTTTACTTGACTGGGTSTCTTGACTGCTTGAGAAAGGGAGTTTTTTGAATTATGAAAATGAGGAAATCTCATATCCACAAACTGCTCTCTATGATATTTATGACACAATATAAATGTTAACAGAAGAATTATTAATTTTCAAACATAATTATCAGTAACTATTCTGGTAACTATTTGCTTCCTCAGTAGTTTATGAACTAGCAGTAAATTTTGTATTGTTCTGGTCATTCACCTGAATCTGGGAAGAGAGTATTTCAGTGAAGTGGATTTGAAACCACTGTCCCTTCTATTTTTCCAGTATTTCCAAAGTACTTCTACTTTTGCAAACTGCACCTTGAATGGCACCAACTGTGAGCAGTTTGTTGCTCTGTGATGAGGCACTTTGCTTTCTTGGACTGAAAGGGAGCTTCAGGAGCCAGATCCTCAGCTGGTGTGAATTTATGAATATATGAATAGTGTAGAAGTAAATACACTGCCATTTAGGCTGCCTGCTGATGTTCCCTTTCAATCCCTTAGAATGATGTGTGTCATCCCACTCACATAAACCTGGCATGGCTGATGTTATTCAAGATGCTATTTGCAAAGCARAAGGGCTTTGCTCTCTGTGAGGGTAAAGGAGCAGTGGTCCTCCATCCAATTCATTCTCTCCTCCACCGAAAAGCTGTGCACAGGCTATTGGCTCAAGAAAATCACCACAATGTTTACTTCCAAAGCAGAAAGCAATAAGCTCCTACTTAAGGACATATCAATAAATTGAAAACAATGGAATGATGTTTATTTACTCTGTTTTTTGAGTATATATTTTTAACCCTTGACCAAGTTTTGATTTTTCTTACATTGSTTTCTATTGAAAATCGCTTATGTTCCTGGTGCCCACCAATTAAGGCCAGGCTTCATTATGTAAAACTTTACTGATCCTTGGACACAGAACCCCAAGGAGCACGAAGCAGGTTTGCTGATCATACTAAACTGGGGGGAGCTGTCCCTCGAAAACAGAGAGGTCCTGAGCAACAAGGTCTAGGTGACCCTGCTTGTGCATCAGGTGACCTTCTAAAGCCTCTTCCAACGTCAAACATTCTTTGCCAAACAACACATTCAACAATAGGGAATTAACAAATGTGTGACATTGTTTTATTGAACAAAACACCTAAGTGTCTTGTTGCCAGGGTCGCAGAATTGTTGAAAAGACTAAAGTGACAGCAATCATGACATGTGTTTCTATCACACATGCAGAAAAAAGTGTTTACAATTAATTATATTTTCCTGTTTGAAGGACAAATTAAAAGAATATCGTATATGATAGAGAAACCTTGGGTTATGTCTAGTGATTGTACATTAATGTGGTAAAAATAAAAACAGCTTTTCAAACTCTTTTTTCCCTCTTTTCAGTTTTTGAATCACGTAGATAATAATGCATTCAAAAAAGGTCTTAGAAGTTTAATGGAGTTTATTATCAGTTACATTCAGAGTTTTTTATTACTAAAGGATAATTACAATTATTTGAATTTTTCTCTTCACTAAACATGTCTAARTTGTACCTAAAGAAAGCGTATGAGTATTCTTTCAAGTTTCCATTCACATATAATATTCGTTCAATGAAACAGAACCCTTGCTTTAAAGAAAAACAACCCTAACAGAGTTTCTTTATTGTATTATGCATTTTTGGATTATGCATTATCTGTATTGGCATGGTTAGGGGAATAATTGTTTAATTTTTTTAAACTGATTGGTAGATACTCTGCATCTCTGTCAATTGCTTGGAGGAGAATACCCCCTGGAGCTAATTAAAAGAGGCAAAATAAACCATCAAGCAGCCTAGTTTCATCTCAATTGTTATAAAGAGTTTAGACTCTGGTAAAAAGCCACAGTAAAATTTACCACATAAACCTACTACATATATCTATCACAGAAAAAGCAGGTGTTGTTAAACCAGCACTTGTTATGGTRTCAAATTAAATTTGTAGATTTGTAGAGGTATAGAAAATATAGTCTTAAGCTAACAATAATCCCTATATTAATATCTACCTTCTATGAATCTTTTAAAAGAAGACAATCTTTGCAACATGCCATATTATTAAAAAGGGAATAGTTTTTCCTGTCTATTGATATGATAATATAGATGAATAAAATGCATGAAATAGACACTATGTGCAAATAGGGCACAGAACAGAAAACCTTAAACCGCAGAACTGACAATTTGGAGTCTGCAGTGATAGGAAAAGCTGAACATGTAGAAGACAATGAGAGAATCCCAGCTAGTCCTGGACATCAGTTGGTGTCATGTGTTACAGGCTGTAGCCTTCATGGCAAAGAAAACCTTTAAAGAGTATTTGAAGGAAAATAATATAGGTATGAGGATGACTTTTGAGCCATTTTCTATACTGATTCCAATCAGTCATGGCAAGCCAAGCTCTCAGCCCTGTGCTGTCCTCTCTCCTAGGACTGTGAGCTGTATCACAGCTAAACGCTGTCCATGCCCCCTGGTATTTCATGCCATTGTCCCAAAATCATGAGATTGCCACGTATTTCCACAAAGCACTAATTTTTCCTGGGTGTTTAACTTCAGAAATATACTTTTCCTGGGTATCTGGGTATCTGTATACACCAATGTACACTGCACATTCTTGTCCCTGCAGCTTGTCCTTCACACAACCAGGCAGATCCGTTTAAAAGTTGCAAGCCCCAAATTTCCAAGATGTACAAATGTGCTGTGATTCTCTCTGTGGAGGGCTGTTATGGTTCTTGTGGTCCCAGTGGGTTCTGTAACTCTTCTTTGGTCTCACTGACATGCTCTGCAGCCTCCAATCTGGTCTCCTCACTCTAGTTTGTGATCCAGCTAGCCCACTGCCTGGTGCCAGTGCTCACCTTGGCTGCTCTGTGGGTATCTGTCATCAAACAAACCTTTTCATGGTCAATTTGTAGTACAGCAACAAAGAAGAAGGACTGCCAAAAGGTTTATGGGATAACTGCTCTTTAATTTTGATGGCACAAATGGTGTGTAGGCCTGTACAAAAGAAATAATCCACTATAAATATTGCTTGTTATACCCAACTCTTAAAATCAATCTGTGGCATATGGTCTAAGACTTCTGGAACTACTTTTCCTAAATGCGTCCTCTTTTTCTGTTATAAACTCACAGAGTGCCTCACCCTCCCTTTTTTTTTTTTTTTTTCCTTATATTTGTCCCTTTGTGTTTGTTCATTCCTAGCTGAATGAATAACAGAAACAAATTGTCTCTGTCACAAGAGCAGGCTGTTCCTTTCCCAGTTCTGTGGTTTCTAAGTTTGCACTTATATTTAGTTTCTATGGGGTGTCTAAATTGTGGGATGAAGCAGAGATAAAATAAACTGCTTGRAAGTGGTTTGGCAGCACAACACATCACTAAATGAGGGCTAATGTACTCAAATTAGAAATAGATTATGTTAGCACACAGATGCAATATGTGTTGGGGATTATCTGTGAGATTAATTTTACCACAGATCATCCRCTTTTAATCTTTTAAACAAATTTAGACAAGAACAGTAGAATTGGCTTTACTTATCTTGTATATACTGGTTTTACAGAGATAGACGTATTGAAAAATGTGCAAAAACTCACAATCTTCTCAGCCTGAGCAGAAATGATGATATGATATACAAACATGTGCATGCTGTTTGCCACTTGCAGGTGGTGTCTGTTGAAATAAATGATTTGCTTAGATTGACTGGTCCCATGGCATCATATTAAACAGGCAAATCAAGTCATTGTACCTCACAGCTGTGACACAGAATTACATACTATTTCCACAGTGCTTTTAAATTTATGATGATATTTCATGATTTATTTTGTCTGCTCTAAGCAACATTTGAAATTAAGTGTTACTTTTATGGTAGAATGTATTGTTTTAATAGGACTCTTTTGGATAAATATATGTCTGTCTTTTTAGCTTTACTAAGAATGTTGGACGGGTCTGGTTATAAAATATTTATTCTCTAGGACTTTTAGTTTATAGTCATTAWTTCAGTTACATATTGCCCTCTCCATGAACTGAACCACTTTTGTGTTTTTGACTTCTGACAAAGCCCTGTGAAATACTTTTGTTGACATTAATTAGAGGAAGAGCTGAGTGAGTTTGGATGTTTATGATAAAATATTCAGAAGACAATGGGAACTTGGCCTTAAGTGCTACAGCTTTCACTCCACATCCTAAGATGACCAGATGTTCTCATTCCTAATGGAGTGTTCACTATTTGTTATTGCCACTTTTTCTAGTTGACTGGATGTTTTATTGAATTTATTTCTGAATCAGCAGCTGTCAATAAGCCTTAAAAGAGTTGTTCCTGTGGAAGGAATCTTAACACTTTTGAAGACAATAAGTCTTGGGACCTTTGAGACCTCACTGGTTTTGCAGCAACATTTCTGTCCCTTAGGAACACTGTATAAATTTGAGTACCAGATTATTTGACTTCTTGTGGAAGCCAAAAAAATACAAGTGACAAAAATTAACAACAGTGCCTTCCCTGAAAATGCACTGCAAAATGAAGAAAACTTTTCCATTCACAGTACTTCAATAAAAAATACTCCAAAAAGTTCTTGAGCATTACCAAGGCTTCAATGCACACTAATTTTTGCACTCAAACAAAAGGTCAAGCTTTAAGCCCAGACCCATGGGCAATTTCCAAGAGCTTCTGAGCTTAACCCAAGCCTGCTGTTCAAGGAGATGATGCAAAGATCATGGTTGAGAGCAAAGCTTTGCCTCCAAGCCATCCAATCCCACTCCATAAACTCTAAGCACTGCAACGCTGAGTGACAAACAGCAGATCTCTGGCTCCTGGTTTCCTGCTCTTTACAGACCATCATTATTTGACTTGTTAAAAGTAGAAGGCTGATCTTTGGAATGGYACTGTGGGAAGAAAAAGAGCCAATGTTTCTAGAAAAAAAATTTACATAAATTAAGGTATAATTAGAGAAGCTTCATTGAGCCTTCCTTTASTGCTTCTGTTCAGTGGGATAAGCTTGACATGCACCATTCCAGGTCTTTCCTGTTGGCTGGGTGTGCTAACATGTAACTGTCAAAAGGCAACATCAACTGGAACTTTCATACACTCTGTAGAACAAATTTCCTATACTGAGAAAGAAACCAAAAATAGCTGTGCATAAAATAGGAGTGTCTCCTTTTGCCCCTCCTCTAAGTTTTCCAATCTATCATTTATCAATGGCTTTCTTGAAAAAAATATTTAGAAGTATTCTGTGGATTTTTAAGGAAATATTCTTTGCATCACCTCAGAGCCTTGGATGTTAACCCCTGCTGCTGGCAGTATTCAGTCAGTCAATGTGTCATCTTCTCCAAAAATAGAGCAGGTAAGTTATGTATAATTGTTCTTATTGGCTAAAAAGAGAAAGACTCAAGGAAAGATTAGAGACTGATAGACTAAAAACTACTAAAAGACACTCTGGTATGACATTTATGGAAGCACAGAAGCACAGAAGAACTGAGGTTGGAAAAGACTGCTGGAGATCATCCACTCCAAGCTCAAGCAGGACCAAAGCTATCCAGGTTATCCAGGTTATCCAGGACTGTGTCCAGCTGAATTTAGGAATAGAGACTCTGCAACCTCCTTGACTTATCTGTTCTGCTGTTTGACCATCCTCACACTGAAAAGGAATTTTGCAGTGCCTGGGTGTCATCTCAGGGGTTTCAGTTTGTGCCCACTGCCTCTCTTTCTGCCTGTAGAATTTGTTGGAAAGAGTCTTTGCTCCTTCTCACAAGGTTACATACACAATGACAAATCCCCTCCTGAGCCTTCTCTTGACATTCTCAGATCTCTAAGCCTCTCCCCATAMGTCAGGTGCTCCTTATATGTCAGATGCTTCATTCATTTAATTGCCTTCATGACTCTGAGGTAGACTTAGCCTATGCTAAGTATCCACACCTTTCTTGTTTGTTTCTCACTCCTGCTCAATTGGATAACCTCTCAATATTTCATGCAGACCTCCTGCTGTCTTTTCTTGATTTCCTGTTTGATTGAGATTTAGAATTTAGTGAAGAATTTTAATGCTTAAAAATACTATTATAACCCTGTAATAAAAACTTCTTTTGGATGGATTGTTCTTATTTATATTGATAATTGTGTGATATAATATGKTATCTGGTGTCAAAATAATTAAAAAGTTTGACCTTATAAATAACAGGATTTCTATCAGATGAATTAAAGGTTTTTCTACTGCAAATCCCTAAATTTACTTTTTATTTGTTGCAAATGACAGAAGTCTACCCTTGGACTACCATTAGTATTTATTTATATAGCATTTTCTTTATGATGATGAAACAATTTACCAGGCCAGTCTAGCCCTGACATGGCTATTGATGGAAAAATAAGCAATGAGGACTGCATATTCTCATAAAGAAATACAACTGCCAAAGTAAGTGTTCAAATGCCCCAAAAAATGCACTTAAATGTTGAAAAGTAAGTTAGTCTAGRTAAGAAATGAAGACAGTCTGCAGGGGGAGAATGTAAATCTTGGAAAACAAGGCTTTAAGATACCCAGAATTGCCAGTTTCTYGTGTCCTCCGCAGTCTAATGGTGGAAGCAAGGAGAGGTAATGTGATCCTTGTATAGGTAAAGAGTAGAAATAGGGTCATGAGCTTGCCTCTAGCTGCACCACTGTAAAGRCTGAAATGATAATCCATTGCATCTGGCTCTGTAATTTAAGGGGGATGTATAGAGACAGCTTGAAGGAAGGCACTCAGAGTGATCTATGAATTGCAAAACAATGTGAGACTCACAGCRCTCAACCCTTTGCTCTTACTGAAAAGCAGCCTGAAAGATCATTTCACACATAAGTGAATCTGATGGGTGGAAACTTTCCAAAATTCGTAGAAAAAGGCAAAGCAGGATTCAGTGGCTGGTTGTTAACATTAGAAAAAATCAGCCTTAAGGTAAAATGAATTTTACTGGCAGTGCAGGTAATTAAACACTGGGAAGGTGCTGGCCTCACCATAGTTCTGGGAAATGTGAGTTTGGAGAGAGAGAGAGAGAGAAAGAGAGAGAGAGAGAGAGAGAGAGAGAGAGAAAGAGAGAAAGAGAGAAAGAGAGAAAGAGAGAAAGAGAGAAAGAGAGAAAGAGAGAAAGAGAGAAAGAGAGAAAGAGAGAAAGA